>NW_024038109.1:0-87568 GCF_016077235.1 Cyprinodon tularosa
ATCTACTTTACATGAAGAAAAATAAATACACTTTAATTCAAAGGAAACCTTAGTCATCTTTATTGATCCGTGGATGAAGAAAACATCCTACTAATCGAAATGGAAGGAGAAGAACAAAGTCAAGAAAATGCGACAGTGTCAGTAAAACCTATATAATTGACTAATAGTCTCAGCCTTGATAACTTGCACAAGTAGCCGTGATGCACAACTATGCTGCACGATTAAGTCATTTTTCGACAAGAAAATCTGCAATTTCGACATGTTCAAGCATCAAGAATAATAGCCACGTTCATAATGTTTGTAAGAAACCAAACTGTTTGTAAATCCGTCAAGAATTCAGTGAGATAAGAGTATTTGTGTTCGTGCTGATCACTCACCTTACATTAGGTACCACAGAGCACACCAGAAAGCCTGCCTGAGGCAAGATGGCCGCCGGTGATGACGTTTGAGACTCCGCCGTAAGACATCTAGGCTCTGTTCGAAAACCTAGGACGCATCCTTAGAAGACCAGATTCGAAGGCCGATTACGTCATAGCGCGGCGCCGAGGTCTGGTCGGATTCCAAGAGTCCTCGTTATGCGGCCTTAAAATGCGTCCTTCTTTTTGCCCGATTTGAAGGACGGGTCCGATGTATCCTCGGTATTCTTGGATATCCCAGGATTCATTGCGAGACCAAGCAAGCCGTGATCAGAGGAAGGGTTACTTGGCGCCGAACAGTGGTGAAAATTGGAAGTTCGGTTTAATATAATACAACTCTGTGAATAGTTCCGTCTGAAATGAATGAAAATAGTTGTTTTAATGGTTATTGAGTCAGATATGTGGCGGTAATGTTTGATTTATCTAAAGGTTTTAATCTGTTACTGTGTAAATGAGTTTGGCTGGAATTTAAGGACAGATTCTAATATATTTGCAGGGTGGGGACTATGAATCTGATATGATTTTTATCTTTTTATTGCTATTTTGCACAATATGCTTAACTTCCTATTTTTTGTTGTTGAATATTAGAGATTTTGCAGACATATTTTTTATACATATATTGTTTAGATTTACTTATATCTTTCTACCCCTTTTATAGAATAGAATATGAAATCTCTTTATTTTCCCACAATGGGCAAATTTACAGCAGCAGAAAGATTATTGAAAATGGTCACACAAATGTGGACCTTAGAAAAATGTATAAGAATAACATAATAGGGAAGAGTTAAAATATAAACAATAAAATACTGTAAAGTGTTTTAACAATATAAAACTGGGGAATAAATAACCAATATGCAGCTATGGACATTTTTACAGTGATGGATATTTGAAAATAGCAGCAACATCAGAGATGTGCAGAATGACAGCAGCATGTTATTTAACTGACTAAGGTTTCTATCATTAAATTTGATTTTATTTGTTCCTGCTCCCCGTGGTTGGAACATTTATTCCACTCTGGATTCTTGTGAGTGTAGTCTTTGTTCACTTCACAATAAAAAATAAATAAATAAACAGTTTTGAAAACTTCTGTATTCATTCTTTTCCTGCTTTGTGTGTCAACGTTCACGGTTGCTAAGCAACAGAGCATACGGCAGTAAAACCAGGCGAAGGGTAGACCTGGTCGAATTTACAGCCCAAACTCTTCCGGTCTCCTTATTTTCAAGGACTTCGAAGGATCCAGTCTAGGTAGACCGCGTCCTTGGAGGACCCGTCCTAGGTTTTCGAACAGAGCCCTAGCCTTTATTATGGATATCTATGATCTATGGAGCCTACTGCTTTGTTCCTAGGGGGAAGTGACGTAATTTAGGTATATTTTCAAAATAAAATCGAGGGTGACCCGGATGTAGATGTAGGTGCGCATGCGCACTGAGCTGCTGGTAGGGATCGGGTAGCATTAGCAGCAATAGCTTAGCTTGTGTGTGGAGTCATTGTAGAGAGGCTGATAATCTGGGAGTGTTTGCAGTGAGAATGTCTTCAGTCCAGCTTCAAGGAGAGTTTATCACCGAGCAGTTAACTCCTGCTGAAGAAACATTCACGGAGTTTAAAGGGAGTTTGGTCAATTCGGAGGAAAAGATGGACGATCAACATCTACTGCTGGATTTCACCAGGATCCCCCAGATCATCTTACACCGGATAGGTAGGAAACACCTGATAGAAACGATTCCCTGATGATGCACACTGTGGATTTTAGCCTCATCTGATTGGAAAACTGCTTAGAAGAGACCAAGATGCTGAGCTAAAGCTAACCTACGGTCAGCGGCCATCTTACTACGGTCAGCTCGTTCACTTCCAGCATTGGGTTTTAATGACTGCGGTTAAGTCAGTCATTTGCTCCGGTTAAACCTCTTCTTCGCTCCTAGTTCACTGCAATCGGAGGAAGCCGTCTCTACCATAGAGATAATATTAAGAGTAGACCCCGCATGACTGCCGCGGCGCAGAAATTACCGGCGCCATCTTGGGGAGGTCATCCTGCTGCCCTAACCTGCTGCTTTAAGCAGAACAGTAGAAGGATGCCTCAGCACTGCAGCGGAGTTTAGTTTAAATCAACAGACTGTTGACATCAGGGCTGGAGGGAGAACTTCATGAAGGCATCAGAGCTTTGGAAGACATTACTAAATAAACAGCAGATATACACTACATAGAATAGAAACTCCCTTTGTTGGCCCACTGTGGGGAAATAGTGGAGTTACAGCAGCAACACATTACAGATCAGTTTATAAAGTTTATAAAGATAATAGAATAAGTGACAGAGTTAAAATATATATCTAATCAAATTTTATTTGTTAATCAATAAAAACAGCCACAGCTGAACAAATGGCTGTAAAGAAGAAGAAAAAGTAAAACACAAAACGGTATGAACAAATATATATAAAAAAAAAACAAATACTGTTCTGCACTAGTGTTAATTTTAGCAGCCATTTTTAAATTTAGTTTTAGTCCAGTTTCAGCATCGTTTATTAGTTTTTATCACATTTAGTTGACATCATCACATTTTTATTTAGTCTAGTTTTAGTCGACTATAAGTCGAGCATTTTAGTCTTTATTTTAGTCCAAGAAAACATAATTTTATTAGTTTAGTTTTAGTCAGGACATAATTTTAACCTTTTACTTTTTTGTCAGCAGATAATATTTAACATTTCCTGAAATTATTTCACATTTCAACATTTTCTCTCATCTTTTTGATAAAAAACAAACACAATTTTAAGAAACACATGCAGACATGGAAGTTGTTCTGATAATATTTGCATATTTATTTTGAACATTGTTTAGGTTCAAAGACACAAACACAAATGCTTGCATTAAAACAAATAAAACACACCTGACAAAGGAAACAAATAAATAAAATAAAGTGTCTTACGAACTTAACACAAGTGCTGGTTGTTTAAAGCTAGTTCACATAGAATAATAAGATAAATAGATTTGAGGTCAATGTTGTTAAAAAAAAAAAAAAAAAAAGAACTCCAACTGATACAACAAAGTGATTTCCTTCCAGCTATAGCTGGCCTGTCATTGTTTCTGGGTGGCTGGTAGGTTGTTGTTGTTGGTGGTGGTGTATCTTTAATCTGGAACAGAAATCAATACAATGTCAGGATAGATGCACAGCATAATTCCAAGTGTATAAGTAGCATATAGGTCTCTTTTTTTTCCTTAACAAAAACTAAGTCTCTGTAGAAACTACATTTGATAATCCATTTCAAACTCATACAAACAACCTAACTATCATTTTATGCAGGAATAAATTGCAGACATTTTTAGGTGTGCAAGCATTTTGGTTGTATTAATATTGATGCCAATTCAAATCAAATGTCCTTGTAATAGTAATGTGCAGATAAACAGAGCAGCATTTTATGTCACCAAATAAAGACATCCCTGCAGTGGTTCCCCTAGCAATGACTATTTTGTATATGAAAATCTAGGTTAAAGTT
Organism: Cyprinodon tularosa; assembly: GCF_016077235.1. Taxonomy (NCBI): domain Eukaryota; kingdom Metazoa; phylum Chordata; class Actinopteri; order Cyprinodontiformes; family Cyprinodontidae; genus Cyprinodon; species Cyprinodon tularosa. The sequence goes on from NW_024038109.1 coordinate 3,902, forward strand.
GTTCTGAATTATGTGTGGCATATTATTTTTATTTTGTCTTATCCTGATAAATAGTTTCAGTTCGTTTTAGCATTTAGCATACATGTGTAGCTGCCGAGGTGTTTTGTGTTAACTATTGTTCACTTGCAGCTCCTAGATTACCTAAAGCGTCCGTCTGCTTTAATCAAACTTGCAATTTAACGGAAACCATAGTTACCCGGCCAGTATAACATACACTATATTGGCAAAAGTATTTGCTCACCTGCCTTGACTCACATATGAGCTTAAGTGACATCCCGTTCCTAATCCATAGGGTTCAATATGACGTCGGTCCACCCTTTGCAGCTAGAACAGCTTCAACTCTTCTGGGAAGGCTGTCCACAAGGTTTAGGAGTGTGTTTATGGGAATTTTTGATCATTCTTCCAGAAGCGCATTTGTGAGGTCGCACACTGATGTTGGACGAGAAGGCCTGGCTCTCAGTCTCCGCTCTAATTCATCCCAAAGGTGTTCTATCGGGTTGAGGTCAGGACTCTGTGCAGGCCAGTCAAGTTCATCCACACCAGACTCTGTCATCCATGTCTTTATGGACCTTGCTTTGTGCACTGGTGCACAGTCATGTTGGAAGAGGAAGGGGCCAGCTCCAAACTGTTCCCACAAAGTTGGGAGCATGGAATTGTCCAAAATGTCTTGGTATGCTGAAGCATTCAGAGTTCCTTTCACTGGAACTAAGGGGCCAAGCCCAGCTCCTGAAAAACAACCCCACACCATAATCCCCCCTCCACCAAACTTTACACTTGGCACAATGCAGTCAGACAAGTACCGTTCTCCTGGCAACCGCCAAACCCAGACCCGTCCATCAGATTGCCAGATGGAGAAGCGCGATTCGTCACTCCAGAGAACGCGTCTCCACTGCTCTAGAGTCCAGTGGCGGCGTGCTTTACACCACCGCATCCGACGCTTTGCATTGCACTTGGTGATGTATGGCTTGGATGCAGCTGCTCGACCATGGAAACCCATTCCATGAAGCTCTCTGCGCACTGTTCTTGAGCTAATCTGAAGGCCACATGAAGTTTGGAGGTCTGTAGTGATTGACTCTGCAGAAAGTTGGCGACCTCTTCGCACTATGCGCTTCAGCATCCGCTGACCCCGCTCCGTCAGTTTACGTGGCCTACCACTTCGTGGCTGAGTTGCTGTCGTTCCCAAACACTTCCATTTTCTTATAATACAGCTGACAGTTGACTGTGGAATATTTAGCGAGGAAATTTCACGACTGGATTTGTTGCACAGGTGGCATCCTATCACAGTTCCACGCTGGAATTCACTGAGCTCCTGAGAGCGACCCATTCTTTCACAAATGTTTGTAAAAACAGTCTGCATGCCTAGGTGCTTGAATTTATACACCTGTGGCCATGGAAGTGATTGGAACACCTGATTCCAATAATTTGGATGGGTGAGCAAATACTTTTGGCAATATAGTGTATCTAAGTTAGCATAAATTTAACTTCACATAACGTAACGTAGCCAGCCTGGATACTAAATGCTATGAAAGTTAGCCAACATGAGTTAGTTTATCATTGGGACATTATAGCCGTTGATTTAATGTTACATTATAAACAATCACCACCAATCTTTCTGTTAACTTACCGTAATGTCTTTGTGGTGAACTGCGACGTGTCTCTTCAGGTTTGTTGTGTTTTTTTCCAGCTACCATGTGGCCACATTCCTTCCCTTCCACTAAAGTCAAGCATTTGGTTTTTTTCTCCACTTCAATGAAGTGAAAATGTGTCCATAGATCACGTCTCCTCTTTCTCCCGAGTCCCGGAGTAGGCTACTCTGTGCCGCCCGCTCCAGGTTTGAAAGTGGGTGTGTGGGAGCTGACGAGGAGGAGGCGGAGGAGGAGACGAGACAGGATTTGAAAAAAAACATTAAATAATAATATACAGGTGCTGGTCATAAAATTAGAATATCATGAAAAAGTAGATTGATTTCAGTAATTCCATTTAAAAAGTGAAACTTGTATATTATATTCATACATTACATACAAACTCATATATTTCAGATGTTTATTTTGTTTAATTTTGATGATTACAAATGACAACAAAAGAAAATCTCAAATTCATCATATCAGAAAATTAGAATATTGTGAAAAGGTTCAAAATTGATGGCCCCTGGTGCCACACTCTAATCAGCTAATTAACTCAAACCACCTGCAAAAGCCTTTAAATGGTCTTTCAGTCTAGTTCTATAGGCTACACAATCATGGGGAAGACTGCTGACTTGACAGTTGTCCAAAAGACGACCATCGACACCTTGCACAAGGAGGGCAAGACACAAAAGGTCATCGCTAAAGAGGCTGGCTGTTCACAGAGCTCAGTGTCCAAGCACATTAATAGAGAGGCGAAGGGAAGGAAAAGATGTGGTCGAAAAAAGTGTACAAGCAAGAGAGATAACCGCACCCTGGAGAGGATTGTGAAACAAAACCCATTCAAAAATGTGGGGGAGATTCACAAAGAGTGGACTGCAGCTGGAGTGAGTGCTTCAAGAACCACCACACACAGACGTATGAAAGACATGGGTTTCTGCTGTCGCATTCCTTGTGTCAAGCCACTCTTGAACCACAGACAGCGTCAGAAGCGTCTTGCCTGTGCTAAAGAGAAACAGGACTGGACTGCTGGTGAGTGGTCCAAAGTCATGTTCTCTGATGAAAGTAAATTTTGCATTTCCTTTGGAAATCAAGGTCCCAGAGTCTGGAGGAAAAGAAGAGAGGCACTTCATCCACGTTGCTTGAAGTCCAGTGTAAAGTTTCCACAGTCAGTGATGGTTTGGGGTGCCATGTCATCTGCTGGTGTTGGTCCATTGTGTTTTCTGAGGTCCAGGGTCAACGCAGCCACATACCAGGAAGTTTTAGAGCACTTCATGCTTCCTGCAGCTGACCAACTTTTTGGAGATGCAGATTTCATTTTCCAACAGGACTTGGCACCTGCACACAGTGCCAAAGCTACCAGTACCTGGTTGAAGGACCATGGTATCCCTGTTCTTAATTGGCCAGCAAACTCTCCTGACCTTAACCCCATAGAAAATCTATGGGGTATTGTGAAGAAGAAGATGCAATACACCAGACCCAACAATTCAGAAGAGCTAAAAGCCACTATTAGAGCAACCTGGGCTATCATAACACCTGAGCAGTGCCACAGACTGATCGACTCCATGCCACGCCGCATTGCTGCAGTAATACAGGCCAAAGGAGGCCCAACTAAATACTGAGTGCTGTACATGCTCATACTTTTCATGTTCATACTTTTCAGTTGGCCAACATTTCTATAAATCCTTTGTTTTTATTGGTCTTCAGTAATATTCTAATTTTCTGATATGATGAATTTGAGATTTTCATTTGTTGTCATTTGTAATCATCAAAATTAAACAAAATAAACATCTGAAATATATGAGTTTGTATGTAATGTATGAATATAATATACAAGTTTCACTTTTTAAATGGAATTACTGAAATCAATCTACTTTTTCATGATATTCTAATTTTATGACCAGCACCTGTATAATTTTCGTCTCTTCTTTGTTCGTGAACTAAAATGTCCATAGATTTTAGCCCAGTCTTTATTTACCGAACTGCATTTTCGTCTCGTCTTTATTAGTCCACGAAAATTATTTCTGATTTACTCCCAGTTATTGTTCATTAGTGGGGATTTTCGTCTCGTCTCGTCTAGTTTTCGTTCGGTGAAAAATGTGCGTTGACGAAAATATTTTCGTTTAGTTTTCGTTAACGAAATTAACACTATTCTGCACAGGGTTCTTTCAATTATAAATACATGCATCTGAGTAATGTATAATTACCGTATTTTCACGACTATAATGCGCACTTAAACGTCTTTTTTTCCCCCTCAAAATGTGTGGTGCGCCCTATGTGTGTTGTAACTGCGACTTTTGAGACCATGTCATTGAGGAGATGATGAAAGAGTGGCTGAATGTAAGGAGACCAGGTGTTTTTTTTCCACTCATCACCATCGCTGTTAATCTGTGACTCCATGCGTGCCCATCTCACAGCTGATGTGAAAAACATGGGGAAACAAATTAAGCTGTGCTCGCTGTTCAACCGCTCAACATCGGTGTGAACCGGACCCAGCAGGTGCAGCAGAAGCAGCGAGTTTACATGCAAAGTCAATGATTGACGCGCGTATAGGTGCAGCAAAAGGTCCCGCAGCGCGTTTTGAGCAGCAGGCGCTGCGCGTCGGGAGCGTTTAAGCATCTGCCAACGCGCTGCTGCTGCTCGAGATGGAAAAATTGAAGTTTTGCTGCTGGACGCGCCGCGTCAACCAATCAGAGACAGACACATCGCTCTGATGACAAATGATATTACGGCAAATGAAAAAGGCTGGATGGATGAGGAGATGATGAAAGTGCCGGCATCATTTCTGAGGAGCCGCCCGGCACGGAAAGTGACTCTGACAGCGAAGAAGGGGAAATTGGCATGTCTGATTTAGCGCAGCTGTTTAATTCAGAAACAGAGGATGATGACTTTGATGGGTTCGATTAATACTTTGTAATAAATACATGAATAAAGCACAATCATACTCAGTTTTGCTCCCGCTCTATTTTTCTACATGAAAACTTAATTCAACAGCAGCCTCTGGGCCGGGTCTCCTCCGGTTTCACCGCGGTGGCTGGCAGGTGTTTTTTCATCTAAATAATCTAAATCTTGCAGCTATATTTGCTGTGATCAGTGGGAATAAAGTAGTTTTAATATGTTTTTAAGTGAGAAAGTCCACCTGAAAACTTCATAATTGCAGTCAGTTCATCCAGATTATCTATTTCTGTCGGAGGCGCTCAGACCCCCACATACCAGCGGTGCGCCGACAGTAGAAATCCCTTCAACAGCAGCCTCTAGGCTGGGCAGCCTGCGGGTTCACCGCGGTGGCTGGCAGGTGTTTTTCATCTAAATAATTTAAACTGCAGGCACCAGGATACCGGTAATAAAAGCGAACATATTCCGTCGGCAGGTTTCAGGAGTTTAATTTAATTTAGGAGTGATCACAGCGCTGTGTCATCTGCGATGTGTCTGTCTCACGGCCAGCTCCCAGGTTTTGATTAATACTTTGTAATAAATACATGAATAAAGCACAGTCATACTCAGTTTTGCCCCCGCTGTATTTTTAAATACGCAGTAGAGGTATTTAAAGGTAGTAGAGGACATGTACCTATATATAAAAAACGCGCCCTATAGTATGTGTGTGTTAAATACAGAAATGGCACACATAACTGAGACTGCGCCTTTTAGTACGGTGCGCCTTATGGTCGTGAAAATACGGTAATATATGCATAATTATATGCATATGTATAATAAATATGCAGCTGTGGACATTTTTGCAATATATATATATATATACATACTAGAATTTTTTTTTTTTGTGGTTTCTTTACTAAATAGTTCAAAGAAAGAAAAATTTGTAAACCTGAAAACCATCTAGCCTGGGTGCCATTCTGAACTTAGTCCCGCCCACAACGTTTGAGGTCGGGAAATTCGGTCTGGCATTGTTCAATAGTAGCGCGAGTATGTTAGCACAATATCTGGTGGGCCAATCAAATTGTCAGGGCGGGCTTTATACGATGATGGACAGATGATCAACAGTAACTTAATCAACCACGTGACCAAAGCGCGCTTGGGTGACAACAACAATGGCTGCCGCTGGAGAGTTGAGGTGTGTAGATTCTGCTATTAGGTCTGTTCTAGAAGATATTGACAGCAAATTAATTTTAAAAGAGGAACAGAGAAATGCGATCAAGGCTCATCTTCTTATTATAGGCGTGCAACTGCACGCTTTGATTTTTGTTGACAACAACTATGTATCACTTAACATACGTCACGCACTCCGTTGCTCTTATTGGTTGCAGGTCTATCCAATTGAGTGCAGAGGCATTTTTTTTCCCTTGTTTGTTCAAAACACGCCCCATAATCACAGCTCTATGGAGCAGTATCAGACTCATATTCTGACTAGAATTGAGTAGGACTACGTCAGGCTAGTTGGAAGTCCCCATAAGATGCTCAAATATCAAGAGATTCATACCAAACTTGGGAATATTGAGTGATCTCAAAAGATAAATAACTGGTATAGCTTTGGCTTGGATTGTTTGAAAACTTTTTGAAAAACAGCAATTTCCTGTGAACACAAACTTTTGAAAAAATCAGAGTGACAGACTTTTAAGAAGAGCTGTGTTATGTTTACCACCAAAAAAGCAGCAATTAAATGAATGTATTATTTAATCCTAGCTCTTTTGGGCAAGTGGCTGAATTTTTTTTTTTTTGAAATATTTTTAGCAAATTATTCTCTTGTTTGATTCAAAATGGCCGACTTGCTGTTGGGGTTAGACCATGGCTCCAATTCAACTTTTTGTAGCTACTGGGCGTTTGTAGATGTGTGCCAAATTTTATAATCCTTGGAAAGAGCATTGCTCAGGGCTGAATGATTTTCTGTTCACATGGCCAAAGATTGCCTAAGAACGCAAACTTTTGCAAAATCAGAGTGACGGACTTTAAAGAAGGGCTTTGCCATTTTAACCAACTTACAAAAAGCTCTGAAAGGAACCCAGTTTGAAACTTTCAACTCAATTAAATAAAAGGCTGATTTATTTATTTATTTAAACGGATCAATCCTTTTTCAACAGGGTAAAAAACAATTCAAAATGGCCGATCTCCTGTAGGGTTTAGACCATGGCTCCAAGAGGTTTCTTTTTAGGGGCTGACAAAATAGAAATGTGTAAAAAGTTTCACGATTCTTGGACTAATCATGATTTGGGCCTGATTTTTTTAAAAAAAAGTGACTTCCTTCCCTCAGGGGGTGGGGCTTTGATGATGTCATCATTTCACCAGCCAGTATTGTAAAGCAACCAAAGGGCCTCATTTCTGTCAAAGTTGGTAGGATTTTTTTTTTTTTTTTTTGTAAAAGTTATTCCATTTCAAATTCCTCAAAAAGTAAATAATTCTTTTATCTCATATGTCTTATCTGTAAACACACCAAGTTTGAAGTCAAATATTCTTGGAGGAGATAATTAAAATTCGACGTGAACAAAATTGAAAAATTGCAAAAAATCGGCATTTGACCCAAAATGGCCGACTTCCTGTAGGTTTTAGAGCTTAATGCGTCATCTGCCACCGTCGTCATCACCATAGATATCCATAATAAAGGCCTTTATTATGGATATCTATGGTCATCACTGCCACTTGACTGAAACGGGGGAAGAAGAAAAAAAATACGGCAGAGCGAGCCAGCGCCGCAGGTGCAGTGTTGCCAACTCAGCAACTTTGTCGCTGATAATAAATAATAAATCAACACCTTGAAACTATCGCTAAAGTAATATTAAGTCTGACATGTACTCTGTGTTACCTGAAGATATGTATGTGGGGTTTCTGTATGGAAGTGAATCTCTAAGTACCTGGAGCCAAGCACCTGTAGTTGTTTGTGAGGGTGCACTTGTGCATGTAAAGTTTATCCATAGAAAAAAAGCTCAATAGTGGTTGTGGAGAGCTGGAGAGGCACCCCCCCCAGAGCACTGAGTCCAGCGCCAGGAGACCCAAAGCCCCAGGCGCCCAAAGGGACCTCAAGAGCGAAGGCACCAAGGAGGGGCCAGCCCCGGAAATCGGACCCCCACCAAGGGAGGAGGAGAGACAGCCCCCAAGAAGCCCCCAGCCACCGCCATGCCGGCGCCCCGGGGAGCCGCGGAGGTGAGTCCGCGGGCTCCGCCGGCAGCCAGCCACCCTGAAGTAGGGCCGGGCAGAGAACACCGGCCCCCCCACGGCACCGACCGAAACGCCCCGGCCCCACAGAGCGCCGAAACACGCCCCGCCCCCGCGACGCAGCCGCAAGCGCCGCGGAACCCCCCCAAACGGCTTCCCAGGCCAAAAGCGCGGCCCCACCCCACCAAGACAGACAGCAACAGCGCGCAACGCAACACACCGTGCACAGAACTGACCCAAGAGCAGAAAAGCCGCCCCACACCCGACCGCCAGAAGAGCAGACCGGCGCAAATTGATCACAATAATTAAAATAGCCTGCACGCCATCACCAAGCGCCGCCCTCTCAAACCACAACACAGAGCACATAAAGATGTCGAAGCAAGGAGAGGCGGAGGAAATTGTTCCAAAGAAGGGTTTTTGTAGTTTGCCAGTTTGGCAGTATTTCGGTTATGGCAAGTCGGACAAAAAACAAACCACAGTCATCTGGAAAATGTGTCGGGAACCAGTGAAAACGAAGTCTGGTAACACAACCAACCTTTTTTTATCATCTCAGCCGCTCACACCCGCAGGAGTACAAGCTGTGTAATCCCAGGCGCGGTTCTGCATTGCCTCCGAGGAATCTTCGAGAATTTCGGGATAATATAAATACATTTTCAGCTCTGGGAAGTTTCCCATGTAGTTCTAACAATCGAGAGAAAAATGCTGAGGGGCCAGAAACTTCAAAGTAATAACAGGTTAAAGCACGTTATTACTGTGCAGGAAGAATGCGGGTGGGGTGGGGGTGCGTCCATTTATTTATTTGTTATATTTATTTTGGTCACTTTTCTGGTCACTTTAGTTTATTCTTTGTCAGTATTTAATAACATAACTCAGGTTTCTTAATTTATTTTTCTTCAAAACAATTCTGTTATGGTTAAAAAAGTTGGTTAAATAAAGATTTAATTAGAAGTCATAAAAATGTCCAGGCAGAACTGCACATAAAATATGGTTTCAAATTTTTTCAATAATTATCGATATCTGTTAAATGTTAATATGTGACGCTCTTATTTTGATAGGGAATTTTGATAGGTTCAGCCAATCAATCACTTGTATGGGATAAGACGTGTGATGTAAGCACGCAAGACGGGCAGTTCGGCTCGGGCGTGAATAGGGAGAAGCCATGTTTAAGTTCAACTCTGTGATATTAATAAAATAAGAAAACTGTGAAACTCCGCTCATCTTTGTTACGTAGGTTAAATCTGCTGCTACCGGATAAAACCCTCAACATTATCGATCAATGTGCTTTTTTTTAATCGATAAGCCTTTTTTCTATATCGCCCAGCCCTAATATGTCACATTATATAAACCATGTAAATATCTGTCTTTGGAGGATGTGTTTTTTAGCACCCCTAGTTCTCTCATTTTTATTCCAAATACAATTTATAATTTGAATCACAGGGCTATTTTTATCTCTATGGTTAAGTATTTTCTCAAGTAGCAACTTTAACTGCTATACTTTCCTGTCTTAAAAGGCAGAACTCTTCTAGTCTAAAAAAAAACCTCATTTGTTGAAATGGGGGGACCTATTGTTTGAGCCCCTTAGGGGGTTTAAAAACAAAAATGCCTGTCTTTTTTTGAGTTTATGAAACAAAGTATATATTTTGATATTTTGTGGATGTACAGCTACATTTCTCATGTAAGTTTGCGTAGTTTTAACACAAACATTTATTTTTTATATTGCACCAGTACAATTAATGAGCAACCTGTACTTGTGTGCTTGTTTGTTCTGTCTAAAATGTTTATTTTGGAATAAAGAGGTTACTATACAAAATATTTTTTGTCAGATTCATTGATTAATCGAAAAAATAATCGGGCAATTCATCGATTTTTAAAATAATCGTTAGTTGCAGCACTTGTTCACTTACAACCTAATATTTAGCTACAGAAACCAAGCTAGCTACTTCTCATGACGTTACACTATCAAACTGATTATCAGAACGTAGATCTACATTTAAAGACTAGTTTTCAAAGTTTTGAGGTGGTCGCCTCACGTGATAGCTAAAGGTGTCCAGTAGTTGACAACAGTCAAACTGCATTTATCAAAAGTCTCTGGATGATGCAGTATCCTGTCCCTGTCATGATTTTAAATGAAAAGTCCCAAAATTGTCCTTTTTTGATGGTCGCTCCTAATAATATCTCATCAAATGATCGTGTAGAGACATTTGTTTTGATGTTATGATAGAAACAGACGTACAGATGCTTATTTTGCCAATGAATGTAAAACAAGATGGAATTTATTCCAAGAAGGTTAAGAGAGATATTTGGTTTGAATAAGTAGGTTTAGTTATTTTAAACTGGTTGTCTAAATCGAAATCAAGGATAGATGGTCATCCCACAGGATGTTCTAACACTTCAGATGGCAGTAAAACATCAATAATTGAAATGTTTGGAAAACTAAGGTTTGGTTTGTGTGCTGTGTTGGTTTTTCCAGACCGCCTGCAGGATTATGTTGGAAAAGAGGAGGATTTCTCTGACCAGCAGCTCTGTGGACAGGAGAGGAATTCCAGTTTGGACCAAGAGGAACCAGAAGCTCTGCAGATAAAAGAAGAGCAGCAAGAACCAGAACATCTCTGGACTAAAGAGGAAACCATGGAGCTCCTCATAATTCAGCATGAAGAGCAGCTTGTTCTGAAGCAGGAGACCGAAGACCGAATGGAGGAACCTTTCCAAGGTTTGACATTTGGAGAAATCTTTCCAAAAAAAGAACATTTCATGGATCACACGAGCACTCTCTCAGGTGAGAAGATAATGAATGTCTGTCCTGTTGAAAAAGCTTCTCTCAGAAATTAATTCTTGTTGCACACATCAGACTTCATACAGGTGAGAAACTATTTCCCTGTACTATTTGTTAACAAAAGGTTTACTGTAGAAAGTAATTTGACCAAACACACAAGAGATCATACTGGTGAGAAGCTGTTTGAATGTTTGTCTTTGGGAAAAACCTTTATCTTAAAATCTGGCCCTAATGAACACATGAGCATTCACACCGATGAGAAGCCTCTATTTGTAACTTACTCTAAAAGGTAAGTTAACTGAACACTAGGGCTGTCACAATAACCGCACCAATGAAATATGGCGATATCAAGAAGCTCACCGCGCTACAAAACCAGCCACCGCCATCACCGCATCTTGGGAAAACAGTTGAGAAGGAAACAATGGCAGCTGCACTGATATCAAAACCAAATGTTACTTCACTCCTTTGGGAGCATTTTGGTTTTCATCCAAAGGAAAAGGGGGAGCCTGACAATTTAAATAAAGCAGTTTGAAAAATCTGCGGCAAAACGGTTCAAGTAAAACATGGAAACACAACAAATTTAAGGGCTCATCTAGCTAGCTCCGAGCTGTTACGATGCGGCTACCGCCGCCTCCTGCCACACAGAGTCGTGGGGCGGCTCATGTCGGTGCCAGCCGACAGCTTGGAGTCGGCGAAGCCTTTGCTCGAGTCGCTAAGTACAGCAGAGACAGTGACGGACATAAACAGCCGTGGTTACACGGTACCGGGTTGAAGAAATGGTGCCATTTTCCACTGTGGAGAAACCTGCATTCCGGTCGCTCCTCCGAGCGCACCGTCCCAGAGGGTTTTCAGTGTCGCTTGAAATGTTGTCATCCCTCTCAGATCCTCTCAAACAGCATAAGGTTAACATGCCGGTTTTCCTTGCCCGCAACAAGGACATGGCTGAGCTTTAAATCACCGTCATTTGTTTGTGTGTGTGAATTAAGAATTATGGTGATTGTTACATTTAATTTTGTATTGGCATAATACATATACATCCGAAGATGCTTCTCTTTCATTCACCCTGAGTGAATGTAGCCTTGGCCAGGAGGAATCAATGTCATCAGGTGGCATCCACCGTTCACTGGCTGTTTCGACCCTGAACCACTACAGCCTCCCGGTGGTGGGTCGGCAGTGGTGGCCAAGTCACTGCCCATCTCCTCCTCCTGGCTTCCAGCTAACCTCCTCCCTCCTACTCCATAACCAGCATGAGGCTTTTTCCGCTGCCTCCCCCATCCTGCGAGCTGCAACCTTTCTTTCCCTCCCTCCCAATCCAATGGCTGTGAACATTCTCCATACAGACTGGGCCGGGAACCCTCGACAACCGACCTCGACTGGGAACAACCATGACTGCCATCCCTTCTCTCTGCATTCATTCAGAAGGTCTTGATACTTTCCACTTTTCCTTTCAAAGGCCTGTTCACACCCCTCTTCCCATGGGACAGTCAGTTCAATAAGCATGATCTTCTTCGCTTCTTCTGACCACAGTACCACATCTGGCCTCAGGGATGTCTGGACAAACTGTGGGAACTTCAACCTTCCGCCCAGGTCAACCTTTATTTCCCAGGATTGGGCCTTTTGCAGTAGACTAGATTTTGCTGTAACTGCAGTTGGTGGCTTTTCCCCTTCCCTTACGAACTGGATTGATGTTGACTTTGGATGTTTCTGCCGTTTCTTCTTCCTCTCCTGCTCTAGGGTGTTGGCAAGTGTCATGAGCACCTTGTCATGGCGCCACCTGTATCTTCCTTGGGCAAGTGCAATTTTACACCCAGACAGGATATGCGCCATGGTCCCTTTCTCCCCGCAGAGCTTGCACAGGGGGCTCTCAGATAGCCCCCACCTGTGCAAATTTGCTGGGGTCGGGAGTGTGTCATACACTGATCGCAGTAAGAAGGAGATACGAAATGGCTCCAGCCTCCAAAGCTCTGCCCAAGTGATCTTACGCTTGGGGAGGTCCCACTTGGTCCAGGCTCCTTGGGAAGATAGTGCCACAGCCTTTGACCTTCGCCCTTCCTCCTCCAAACTTCTAACCTCCTCCTGAATCATCACTTTTCTTTCCCTACTTCCTGCCTTGCTCCACTGTTGGAAATGGGATGTTCCAAGACCCTGTCTTCCTGTGCATGGTGCCCCAATGATGTCACGGATCTTCAGCATGCTTTCCGTCTGTGTGACCGTTACCTCAGCTCCCCACCCCCACCTCGGCCGGATCTCGTGACGATCCCTGCTTGTCTGACTTGATCATCGGGGGAGTCTCTGTAGGTCATGACGACTCTGCACTTAGCAACTTTAAACTCCTCCACCACGGATGTCAGAGGAAGTTGAAGTTGTCCTGATCTTATGTACAGGCCTACTGACGTGAAGCTTGGAGGAATCCCCAGCCACTTCCGGAGATACTTATTGACTTTCCTCTCCATCCCTTCCACGCTTGTCATTGGGGCTTCATACACAGTCAGTAACCATGTGAGCCTTGGCAGCAGCCCGTGTTGATAGAGCCACGCTTTAAATTTCCCTGGAAGTCCTGACTTTTCGATACTCCTCAACCATTCCTCTGTCTGCTTCTCTGTATTGACCATGTTGTTTCGGTCGGCCAGTGAGTTGTCAAACCACTTTCCGAGACACTTGATTGGGTTTTCCTCCACCGACGGGATCACTTTCTCTTGCACATACAGCCTAAACTTGTTGGTCACCTTCCCATTTCTGATCACCATGCTTCTGGATTTCTTTGGCTTGAACTTCAGTCTAGCCCATGTTGCCATTTGGTCCAGTGCTGTTAGCACCCATCTCGCTCCACATGGGTTCTGGTTGTCACTGTAAGGTCATCCATATAACCCCTTATTGAAGGTTGTTGGATGCCTGACTCCATCTTTGGGCCCTTTGCCTCCTTTGCTGCAGCTGTTATCAGCAAATTCATTCCCATGACAAAAAGGATTGGGGAGATTGTGCAGCCAGTCACAATTCCCTTTTCTAGGCTCTGCCAACGAGTTGTAAAATGGGCTGCCTTGAATCGCACCTGGATTCCACCGAAGTAGCTGGTGATCATTCCCTTGATGTGTTGAGGGATGTGGTAGTGGTCTAGTGCTGTATGGTTTAAGGCATGAGGGATAGATCCATAGGCATTGGCCAAATCCAGCCAGACTACTGTAAGGTTGCCGTTTCTGGACTTGGCCTCACGAATCATCTGAGTGAGAACACCTGTGTGCTCCAGACAACCAGAAAAGCCTGGAATTCCGCCTTTCTGGATAGCTGTGTTGATATACTTGTTCTCGATCATATAAGAGGTCATCCTCTTGGCCAATACAGAGAAGAAGATTTTACCTTCCACACTTAACAGTGATATTGTTCGAAATTGCTCAATGGTTAAGGAGTTCTCTTCCTTTGGTATGAAAAATCCTTCTGCCCTCTTCCAGCACGATGGAATGGTACCCTTTCTCCAAATTCTTCGGAACAACCTCCACATCCTCCGAAGAAGCATTGGGCACTTTTTATATGCTTTATAGGGTATGCCGCTTGGGCCGGGGGCAGAACCTGATCTGGCCTTCTTCACTACCTCCTGGACTTCTTTCCATGTTGGTTCATTGATATTGAGTTCCTTTTTTGGGGCCTCTACGCTGCTGATGGGTGGGTTACCTTCCAGGTTCTGATTCCTGAAGCTGTCACTGTGGGTCTCCTCCAGGAATGCCTCCACTTCCTCTCTCGGGCTGGTCAGCTTTCCAGATTTTGCCTCACCTAGAAGTGCTCTAGTGAATTGGAAAGGGTCTTTAATGAACTGTGCCCGCTTCTTCTCTCTGTCCCTCCTTTTCTTTCGTAAGCTCTCTGCTTTTCTGAGTCTGCTTAAACGATCCCGGATTTGACTTGTTAGGTCCTTGATGCCTTCCCTTTCCTCTGTTGGGGCATTTTTGAATTGTTTGGAGAGTGACTTGATTTCTCTCCTCATACGCTTGATTTCTCTTTCCCTTCTGCTAGGCTGCTGTACAGACTGACTTCCCACTTTCTTCTCCTCTACTCCAAACCGCTCCCTTGCCAAGTTGTAGGTTAATGTTGTGAGAGTGTTAACTTTCTGCTCGGCTGTCCCAGCCAGTGTGGCTTCTAGAATCTTGTCGAGGTCTTGATCTAGTTGGTTCCATTCCTGGTTATCACTCATCTTGAAATAAATCAATGAAAGCTTTAATATCGTTGCAGTCCACCTATTCCTATTAAAATCTCATTCACTGAAAAAGAATAATACACCTGCGTTATAGATTCTGAAATGCCTCGCATCAAAAAATACTGCACAAAATCAGTGCAATGCAATACCTCGGCTCCAGACGTCCCCCCCCCTCCACAGACGCTCCGCTGCTCCTCTCCCTCTCCTCAATTGTAGCTGACCGCAGACAGTGCCACAGACAGGAGGCCGGCTTGTTTTGTTTTTATCGAAATTGTGAAAAACAACTCTTGAAGTTTGACCCGCTAGAAGAGTGAGGTGCGCGAGAACGCTGGGACCCTTTTTCCACATGGATCTCAGCTCTTTTTGGCCCTCATGTCCCTCCGTCGTCGGACTAAACTCGTCCCCACTTCCTCACCGCCTCGGCCGTATCTAGACCCAAAATGTGTAGCACAGACCACGTTTCAATATTGAGAATAAATAAAAAAATGTCTGTGACAAGCTTACTGCGACACACTGCTGTAAGAGTATAACCAGGAAGCGAGGTAGAAAGGCAAAATAGGTTTAGCGCCACCGCAGCATGGGAGGGAGAATTACGTCCAGGAGCAAATGGATAAAAATAGACCAGAGGAAAAAAAAAACATGAATCGATACTCTTGCGGACGTATCAATGCACCGAAACGTGGGCTGTTAGATTGATGCATCGATACAAAACGATTGTTATTTACACCCCTAGTCCCTGGTGTCTCTAATGCCACGTTTGTGACTATGGAGCTGCCAATCACCAGAGTGGGCTTCTCAGTGGGTGTGTCACTGAGTGGGGAAAACCAGTTAGAAACGTGAACGGGTTGGTGGTGACCAGTGGGCAGAGATCCACAACTATGCTTTCTGCGTACAGTTACCCAATCGCCTGGCTGCTCAGGCACTTTTAGAGGACAGCTACATAGGGGGCCTACTTTAACTCCTGGATGTTCAACAGCCTGAAGCCTGGATTCTAAGTGACACCCTTGCCTCCAAAGCTACAAAAATACTACACTTATTACACATCCCATTATCACTAAAGGAGGCAGAGGAATAACTGAACGTCTGACAACTAGCACAGGAGAGAGGAGAGGAAGAAGGAAGAGTTGGAAAAGAGTCAAGCGATGCTAAGCTAGTGCTAGCTACTCCTTACTACCAGAAATAAAACCGTGTGAAACTGACAAATGCTCAGTAGAAAAGTGCAACAGAAAGCGCTATGTTTTAAAGTAGTTTTGATCAGTTAGTTACTTAGATACAGAGATATCACAGAAAAAACTAACTTTAGATGGAGATCGTCTGGACAGCTGCAACACTCAGTTAATCCAAA
The DNA here is from genome assembly GCF_016077235.1 of Cyprinodon tularosa. Lineage (NCBI taxonomy): Eukaryota > Metazoa > Chordata > Actinopteri > Cyprinodontiformes > Cyprinodontidae > Cyprinodon > Cyprinodon tularosa. The sequence continues at coordinate 19,927 of NW_024038109.1, forward strand.
CCATAAAACATCTTTGTTTTACTTCAGCCTTCTGCCTCTGATTGACATCTTGTTGTCATACACGTCTCTGCATTTTAATTGTTCAAAAGGAATATTTGGGTTTATCATTATTCTATTTTCATCCTTCAGGGTTTTTTCCAACCAAGATATAGCACACCAAACTCTATTAATCTCATGAAGGTGAGTCCAGTCTTGACATGACTTCATGAGATGAATGGAGTCTGGGGTTCTATTGCTTGGTTGGAAAGAAAACCTGCAGCCACATGGCTGTTTCTTGAACCAGTTAGAGAGCCCTGCTTTAATGGTTATAAATCTGCAGTTATTCAGATTTTGAAGCTTTAATGATAAAAGTGGAGGTCCAAACCTTGCCAGACAACAGGTCTTTTGTGATTGTGGTTTCAGAGCTGCAGTGCATGCTGGGAGATGTAGTTCCATTCTTTTTCTATGTAGTTGGATCAACACAAGGATAATTTAAGTGATGTGTCCTTTCACCAATAGAAACTCTTTCTGCTGGTTTTGTCTTTCAGACTGCCTTCAGGATTATGTTGTAAAAGTGGAAGATTTCTCTGACAAGCAGCTCTGTGAACAGAAAAGGAATTCCAGTTTGGACCAAGAGGAACCAGAACCTCTGCAGATAAAAGAAGAGCAGAAAGAACCAGAACATCCCTGGATAAAAGAGGAAGCCATGGAGCTCCCCATTAGTGAGCAGGAAGAGCAGCTTGTTCTGAAGCAGAAGATTGAAGATACAGGAGAGAAATCTTTCCCATGTTTAACATTTGGAGAGAACTTTCTGAAAAATGAACATTTAATTGATCACTTGAGAACTCAAACAGGTAAGAAGATTTATGAATGTCTTACCTGTGGAAAAATGTTCACAACGAAATATAATCTTCATACACACATGAGAATTCACATTGGTGATAAGCCTTTTAAATGCCTGTACTGTGGAAAATGCTTCATTCGGAAATCCAATCTTTATAGACACATCCGAATTCACTCAGGTGAGAAACCTTATTCCTGTCAAATTTGTAACAAGAAGTTAATTGACAAGAGTAATTTGATTTCTCACATGAGATTTCACACTGATGAGAAGCCCTTTTCCTGTACCATTTGTAACAAGAATTTTCTTCAAGAAAATAGTTTGACCAGACACATCAAAATTCACACTGGTGAGAAGCCCTTTCCCTGTACCATTTGTAACAAGAATTTTACTCAAAAGTTTAATTTGACTTCTCACATGAGAATTCATGCAGTTAAGAATCCCTTTCAATGTCTGTCCTGTGGAAAACACTCCACCTCTAAGTCTGATCTCAATAAACACATGAGCATTCATACAGGAGAGAAACCCTTTTCCTGTACCATTTGTAACAAGAAATTTAATCAAAAGAGTAAATTGACTTTTCACACGAGAATTCATACAGGTGAGAAGCCATTTTCCTGCACAATTTGTAACAAGAATTTTCCTCAAGAAAATAGTTTGACCAGACACATCAAAACTCACTCTGGTGAGAAGCCCTTTCCTTGTACCATTTGTAACAAGAATTTTACTCAAAAGTTTAATTTGACTTCTCACATGAGAATTCATGCAGCTAACAATCCCTTTCAATGCCTGTCCTGTGGAAAACACTTCACCTCTAAGTCTAATCTTGATAAACACATGATAACTCACACGGGTGAGAAGGCCTTTTCCTGTACCATTTGTGACAAGAAATTTACACTTAAAAGTAATATGACTAAACACATGATAACTCACACAGGTAAGAAGCTGTTCTCCTGAATAATTTGTGACAAAGGTTTTAAATGAGAAGGTAATTTGAGTATTCAGATTACATTTATTCATGCATGATGAATAAGTGTCTAACTGCTGTGACTGCCCTAACAGTCACAGCAGTTAGACACCAGAAGAATGAACACTAGAAGCATTTTCCATGTTTGACTAATGATAAAATGTCCATCTAGAAACTCCTTCACCTCATTACATGACAAACTCACAGGTTAATGGTCTTTTTCAAGCTAAGTTTTACGAAAGCCAGCTCTGTTTACATAGAAACTAGAACAGATAAGGTTTTATATTGTAAACCTGGTAAATATTCAGGTCCTGGACGAATATGTGGATGTGAACATTTGAGTTAATTATTTTGGGGCTGATAAAAATTGGATTTAAATGGCAAAAAAAGGAACGTTGCCCTAACAAAAAAGGTTGTTTACATTCACAATTTATTACTTTTTCTGTAATGAACGGAATGAACAAAATCGTTTTCAATAGCCACCTTGAAAGGGGGTGCTGGGATTATGGGGTTAAACTACGGGACATTAAAGAACTCAGTTTAGAGGCTGGAGTCTGTAGTTCAGGTAAATTGAAGTCCTTAAATGATGAAACATGTTTGTTTAAAAAGATAAACAGGATTGATGATGTTGATGTTATTTTTACTGATCAGTTTGAACCTGCTTTAACTTGGTAAAAAGCCTTTGTCTTAATAATGTATTAAGGAAATCTGACTCTCCTCTAGAAGTGTGAAGTTTCTGCTTTTTAAAGATTTTTGAAAGTATAATTTTCTTTTGAACTAATTCTAATAGTTTTGTTCTTGATTCTGTAGATGTTCTATTTACCTGCTATGATTGAAAGTAACTATCACCTATTTTATACAACTGATTTTATGGATTATATTCTGCTGTGGATGTTTTTAGTTATTGTAATCAAGCAATTGATGCACAAGCAGCAATAAAAACCTCATGGATTTTTAAAATGTGTTTATCTGGTTTCATATAAATTAGAAACAATCTTTTTCCATGTTTTCTCTGATATTTTCAGCCAAACTAAAGCTGTAAAATAAATAGTTTAATGGCATTCACCTTCTGTCTTCTCCAGTCTTTCCTGTTGCTCCTCCATCAGCATTAATCTGTTTGCTTTTTAGAGCCTGAGTTCAAATCTGGCCATTGGATAAATCCTCCTTTGCTTGTTGGAGAACTTAGATTAGGAAATAATGTAGGTACGTATTCTGGCCCAGTTGGTTTGGCACCTGATAAAACAAGTGTTTCAGTTGCTATAACTGTATGTGTCCAGAGCCGCTACAACCAAGCAACTAGAGGAATGAAGGATCTAACTATGGCTGTGTTCACAATGCAGCCTGAAGGGAACCTAATCTGATTTTTCTATTTATTAAAAATTATTACAAAGTGCTGTACTGAAAGTTCACATATGAACTCCAGCAAACATTTGGAGTCCAGTGGGAGGCTGAGTGCACCGTGTGCAAAGCTGGATCATTAGTTTCAGTGTCTAATAAAGGTGTTGGAGATCTCAAAGCTCACATGGACACTGAAAAACCATAAAAAGCTCTGAGAGGTGAGAGTTATCATGCAAAGCTGACTGAGTACTTTGTTAGACCTGGGAACATTTGTTGAAGCTGATTTTTTTTAATACAGAAGAGGTCATATTTAGAACATTATTTGATTTTATTTATCTATTTTAATAGAGAGCTATAATTTTCTTATATTGTTACTGCTTGTTACAGTTATTAACAGGTATTTAGGTATAATAAAGCTGTTTATTAACTTTTGAGAAGCCTGTCTGAATCCATCTGGAGGCTGGGCAAAGTGTCCTCTTTATGGAAATCTAAATATGCTCACCCTAATATATATACCTTTTCTAAAAGAATTAGTTCTGTAGTTCCCATTTTTAAGCCAACTGATGTTTGCAGGAGCTGTTTTGAACTAGACTACAGAGGGACGGCAGCAGTTTATGGATCATGTTACTTCATGTTTTTGAACTTTATTATGGAGATTCACTGAACCTCCTGATGAGTTTTTAGGCACAAGACACTACAATTTAAAATAAACTTTGGTTTAACTGCCATGTCTGCTTTTCACATTTTTAAAAAAATCATTAAATGATTATAATAAAAAGAAACAAAATCAGTTTTCTTGTATCTGGTGGGTCTTGGATCCGATTTAATTATATTACTGGCACTGTAGCATGCCGCCCCCGAGCAAGGATGAGACTTTACTGATGGGTTTATGGATTTTTAATTCCTTTATAATCATATTTCATAAACTGTAGTCTTTAAATCCACATATTACCACCATAAGAGCTGAAACACATAACAATTATACAGCTAATTTCACATTAAACCATTTTAAATGTTTCATCTTGTGCAAAAATAAACATTGGCAAATACTATTATACAAATTAATAACACACCTTTTGCCTCTTTGGAAGGGCTGCCAGGACTATTTAACGGTACTGTAGCTCCGTGTTTAACTTAATGCCGTACTTATGAGAGAACAAGGTAACTGCCACTACATTGTGTGGGACCGGAAATACAAAAGCTTAACAAAATAAAAGCACTTAGCTCAAACCGGAAGTTGTTGACATTGTGAGAAAAAGTGTGTAGAAAACCAATGAAACAAAACTCAACTCTGTTTGCTGCAAAAAGAAAAAGGTTACAAGCACTATGTCTACCCTGCTGTTTCAATGGGAAAAGGAACCATATTATCTTATCTATTTTTGGAAGAGATTGTGTCTGTAGGTGGTTGAGGGACAACGCCTGGGTCAACTGCTCTTTTCGAAAATCTAGGACGCGTCCTTAGAAGGCCAGATTCGAAGGACGATTAAGTCATAGCGCGGCGCCGAGGTCTGGTCGGATTCCAAGACTCCTTGTTATGCGGCCTTAAAATGCGTCTTTCTTTTTGCACGATTTGAACGACGGGTCCGATGTATCCACTATCCTTGGTTTACCCAGGATTCATTGCGAGACCAAGCAAGCCGACTGCTCTATGATCAGAGGTAATGTTACTTGGCGCCGAACAGTGGTGAAAATTGGAAGTTCAGTTTAATATAATCCTGTCTGTGAATAGCTCCGTCTGAAATGAATGAAAATAGTTGTTTTAATGGTTATTGAGTCAGATGTGTGGCGGTAATGTTTGATTTATCTAAAGGTTTTTATCTGTTACTGTGTAAATAGGTTTGGCTGTAATTTAAGGACAGATTCTAATATATCTGCAGTGTAGGGACTATAATTCTGATAGTTTAATTTTTTATACCTGTTTTGCACAATATGCTTAACTACGTATTTTTTGTTGTTGAATATTAGAGATTTTGCTGATATATTTTTATACATACATTGTTTAGATTTACTTATATTTTCTACCCTTTTATAGAATAGAATAGAAAATCCCTTTATTGTCCCACAATGGGCAAATTTACAGCAGATTATTGAAAATGGTCACACAAATGTGGACCTTAGAAAAATGTATAAGAATAACATAATAGGGAAGAGTTAAAATATAAACAATACAATTGTGTAAAGTGGTTTAACAATATAAAACTGGAGAATAAATAACCAATATGCAGCTATGGACATTATTACAGTAATGGATATTTGAAAATAGCAGCAACATCAGAGATGTGCAGAATGACAGCAGCAGGTTATTTAACTGACTAAGGTTTCTATCATTACATTTGATTTGTTCCTGCTCCTGGTGGTTGGAACATTTATTCCACTCTGGATTCTTGTGAGTGTAGTCTTTGTTCACTTTGTAATAAAAAATAAATAAATAAACAAACAGTTTTGAAAACGTCGGTTTTCATTCTTTTCTTGCTTTGTGAGTCAACATTCACGTTTCCGGTCCCTTTATTTTCACGGACTTTGGGGGATCCAGTCTAGGTAGACCGCGTCCTTGGAGGATGCAGCCCAGGTTTTCGAAGCCAACATTCTCATTAGATGAGAAGCCCTTGAAATATGGGTTCCCCTCCAACACAGTTCTGTGTCTCAGAGACAAGCTCCTCTGAGTCCATTTCACTGTCAACTCTTTACAGTAGACCCTCAACATGTTTTTTAACGTCTGATGAAACCTCTCTAGGGCTCCCTGCGACACTGGATGATAAGCAGAGGAAGTACAGTGTTTTATTGACAACTGCTGAAGCACCTGAGAGAACACCTTAGACATAAAGTTTGTTCCTAGGTCAGTCTGAACAACCTTTGCAAGACCAAACAGTGTGAATTTTCTGAGGGGAACAGCCTTTGGGAAATGTGTTGCCATACACATACTTCTCAGTAGATACTTATTTCCAGCATTGGTCTGTGGGAATGGACCCACACAATCAACCACAATGTGCTCAAATAGCTCCCCAATGACAGGAATGGGATGTAAAGGGGCCTTGGGAATCATCTGATTAGGTTTACCCAGAATTTGACAGACATGACAGGTTTTACAGTACTGGGCAACATCAGATTTTGTAACAATGGCCAATAGAAGTGTTTCCTTACTCTATCTAGAGTGTTCTTTACACCCATATGTCCTGCTAGACTATGGTCATGAGCAAGGCCAAGTATTTCAGAGCGATAAACCTCTGGGACAACAATTTGATAAACACTACTCCAATCATCCTCACAGGTTAGCTCTGGGGGAGTCCATTTTCTCATAAGAACACCATTACTAACAAAATAAGCACATGAGAGATCTTCAACCTCACTTTCAGGCACAGCATCCTCAAACATAGCAGACCAACTATCATCCTGTCTCTGGGCAGCTTTAAGTTCTTCGTGAGAGGGAAAACAGTCACCAAAACCAAAAGTTTCACACTTGGAAAGAAATGTATCTGAAAGATTAACCTCTGTGTCATTATGCTTAAAGGAATAGTACACCCAAAACATGATTAGCCTTCATTTTCTACTCACCTCCATGCTGAACAACACTCTGGAGTACTTTTTTGATATCTCAAATGCATCTGGAGATCTGGGAGACTTCTTGCTGTCTGCTGACATTCAAATAATGGAGGTCTATGGCGCCCGAGACAGAAAGGTCCACAAAAGTCCACAAAAACTTGTCAATATTCCTCCATACTGCTCGTCCAATGTAATCCAAGTGTCCTGAGTGGGTAGCATCCAGAATTTACTCGAAACGAAGTCATTTAGAACGTTTTAGAGCCTAAACAGTAGTGTATAGGATTTCCTAATAGCGCCCCCATGCGCGCTCACGATTCTACGGAAGCCGGCAGACCAAACCAGCGCATTCAGCTCGGCAAAGAACTCATGCTCTTCCTCAACACTGAAGTCCTCAGACATTTTTCTTTCGTTGTTTCTTTCTTTGCACAGGTAAACAGCACATTTCTTCTTCTACGCTTGCATTATCGGCAGACCAGACGCTGAATGCGCACTTCCTTCCGGTTTGGTCTGCCGGCTTCCGTAGAATCGTGAGCGCGCATGGGGGCGCTATTAGGAAATCCTATACACTACTGTTTATGCTCTAAAAACATTCTAAATGACTTCGTTTCGAGTAAATTCTGGATGCTACCCACTCAGGACACTTGGATTACATTGGACGAGCAGTATGGAGGAATATTGACACGTTTTTGTGGACTTTTATGGACCTTTCTGTCTCGGGCGCCATGGACCTCCATTATTTGAATGTCAGCAGACAGCAAGAAGCCTCCCAGATCTCCAGATGCATTTGAGATATCAAAAAAGTACTCCAGAGTGTTGTTCAGCATGGAGGTGAGTAGAAAATGAAGGCTAATCATGTTTTGGGTGTACTATTCCTTTAAGGGCAGACCCTTTGACCATGGACCGGGTGACCGCACACACTGGAAATGTGTTTGGATACTCTTGCTCTAACTCATCCGGATGCTCTGATGCAACAGGAGAGGAGACAACTACAGGAGCAGCTAGAGCTTTGTCGATGTCCAAATCATTTTCTCAAATTGAGAGACACACCTTGAATGGGAATAGAGGAACACACAGCTACAGGGACAGGTCCAGACACTAAAGCAGTCTGTAGGTTAACCGTGTGCAAAGGCAGAGTTAAATAACCACCAAAACCCTGTACAACAGCAGTACACTTTAACGCAGACTGATCACAAAATGGGAGAACATTCTGTAAAATGACATACTGAAATACTCCACTGTCTCTCCAGATTTTAATAGGACATTTGGTAGTTGGGTCTGAACCAAGTGAAACAAATCCATCCATTAAAAATGAGGATGAACAGGCCACTTCACACTTTGATTTAGGCTTCTGATTCAAACTCGGATCTTTATCTAACTTGAGAAAAGCTACAGGCTTAGGCTTCTACTTTTTTCTCAGAGTGGGACAGACAGCAATAATATGGCCGGGTTTTCTACAATAGAAACAAACTTTTTCATTTGCACTACTGTGACCAGGTGACTTTTTAAAACCAGGACCATGTGGAGGAGAATATTGTTTGTAAGGTTTCACTTTTGTCTCACCCTGCCCTCTGTAAAAGCTGGATTTGTGTGTTAACAGAAATTCATCTGCAAGGACAGCAGCTTTAGCAAGAGTGTAACTTTTTGTTCGTTTAGATAAGTACAAATGGCATCCGGCAGATTTTAAACTCTTAAATGAGCATTAACTGTTTAAGATCATCTACTGACTCCACTGCCTGAGATAAGCACCATCGATTGAAAAGAGTTTCTTTTTGTTTAGCAAACTCAACATAGGATTGATGATCAGATTTAGTTAAGCCTCTAAAGCGTTGATGATAGGCTTCAGGAACCAATTCATAAGCCCTGAGGACAGCATTTTTAACAGTATCATAGTCCTCACTTTGGTCAATAGATAAAGCAGAATATGCTTCTTGTGCCTTCCCAAATAACACACTTTGTAAAAGCAGGGTCCAAGAATGTTAAGGCCATTCGGAAATGGTAGCTTCACGTTCAAAATGTGGAAAATAGTTTTCAACATCATTTTCCACAAATCGGGGAACCAGTCTAATATTTTTAATGACATCAAATTCAGCTGGCTCACATTTAATGTATATTGAAGCCCTTTTAAACTCCAATTCTTTTATATGTAACCCTTTTACCACCCGGTTCGTTATGATGAAAGGGATTGAATACTGAAATACACCCTTTTCTTACCCAACGCAAGTAAACTCTATGGTAAAAGAGACATTCCGATGTAAAAAACAATGTCTACGGTCAAATATAATTCTCACTCACAAACTTCATAAAAAGGATCTCCCAGAGGAAATAATGAATAGAAGAAAAAAAGTAAAGTCTGATACCAGTTAACTTGGAATTATTTTTTTCAGTGTAATGCTTGAATGAAATAATGAAAAAACACAGAATAGATGCAGTTTTAGATGTCAAATATATTAAATTGACAATAAACAAATTACATTAGAACACAAAATGTTTTAACCCCCTTTTTTTAACTCAGAGTTTCAGTTTGTAATAATGAAATAAAATAACTTTTTAGTCTTTTTTTCATCATGTATTAAACACATTAAATCTATACTTTGTTCTGTAATAAAATAATGTTTTTTTTTTTCTCTTAACCAAAGTCAAATATACAGATTTACAAAATCAGGTTACTGCACTCTCCCCCTACCAAAATAAAGACATGCCCTCATGGCTTGGTAGAAAATAAAGTAAAACAACCCTGACTAAGTTGGGAAAGGGGAGCTTATCCACTTATAGAAACAAGAAACAAACTTTACAGGGCAAATACTAGGATTCCCTGGAGAGTCGTAGGTAAGTCTTAATGGAGCTTTCCTAATTCTCTGAGATCTTCTGGTCTCACAATCAATCTCCAAGTCTTCTTGTGAGTCAGGCTCTGGACCAAAAGTCATCAAGTCTTGAGTCTCTGTCTCGGTATTGCTTGTCTCTTGCAAGTCTGACTGGTCAACTATGTCAGGGCTAGTCTCTCTCGCGATGTACTGGGTATCTTGAACATCTTGAAAATCTACAGTCTGTTCCGCAGGTTGCACATCAAGGTCTAAACTGAACGGTTCAGATCTTTCTCTGTCTTTTGATGGGTCCTGCATCAAGAATGGTACATAAAACAGTTCATCTTCTGAATCTGTGTCATTTGTTCTGTTACCATGTTCTGACAAGTCAGGATCTGTGACAGTGGTTTTGTCAATAGTTCTGATGTCAGGTCTTTTCCTCCTTCTTTTTCTTTGCTTTGGAGTGTTGGTTGGTTGTTGTTCTGATTCCAAACAGACTTTCTGTCCCAAAGGCAAAATGTGATTACGATGAAGGATTTTAACAGGACCATCACCATCCTCTGGTTTCAGCCAATACACAGGTAAGTTTGACAGTTGACTCTCAACAACATAAGGTGTTGAACCCCAATGGTCTGCGAACTTATGTTTTCCTTGTAAGCCAAGGTTACGAATGAGAACTCTGTCTCCAAGTAAAAGTTGTGTGAACTTGACCTGTCGATCATATCGGTCTTTGTTTCCTTTGTTTGGTTTAGCCGCAGCGGACTCGGCAAGTTTGTAAGCAGCTTTTAGATCACGCCTCATGTCTGTCACATATTTGAGGTAAGTTTCTTTGCATGTGTTGTCGCTCGACGTTCCAAAACATAAGTCAACAGGCATCCTTGCTTCAAGCTCAAACATGAGATAATGAGGCGAAAAACCTGTAGCTTCATTTGGCCTGCAATTGTAAGCGTGGACCAGATGTGAAATATGCTTACTCTAGTGTCTTTTCTCATTGGGCTCAAGGGTACCTAGCATATTCAACAGAGATCTATTGAATCTCTCCGGTTGAGGATCCCCCTGAGGATGATATGGAGTGGTCCTTGATTTCTCCACACCAAGGGAACTCAGTAACTCCTGAATGAGTCTCTACCCTGGTCACTATGCATGCGTTTTGGCAGACCATAATGGATGAAATACCTCTCAAGCAGAACTTTGGCCACGGTAGCAGCTTTTCAATTCAATTCAATTCAGTTTATTTATATAGCGCCAAATTCACAACACATGTCATCTCAAGGCACTTTACAGTTCAACCAGATCATACAGTCAAATTGATACAAAGTTTTCTATCTAAGGAAAACCAGTTGATTGCATTGACTCATTGACTCAAATACAATCCCCCACACTAAGCATGCTTGTAGCGACAGTGGAGAGGAAAAACTCCCTTTTAACAGGAAGAAACCTCCAGCAGAACCAGGCTCAGTGTGAGCGGCCATCTGCCGAGGCCGACTGGGGTTCAAGGAGACAGAAGCAGAGATACAAAAAGCAGCTGTAAAAGCTTTCTGGTCTTTGGTGGGAAAGGCTTGCGCGTACCGGGTGTAATGATCAGTAATGACTAGAACATTCTCAGTGTTACTTTTGTCTGGCTCGATTGATAAAAAATCCATACAAACTAAGTCCATTGGACCATCACTCTGCATGTAAAACAGGGGAGCCATTTTCTTTGGGAGGGTTTTACTTTTTATACACCTTGCACAGTTCTTGCAGTACTCTTCCACATCAGACTTCATCTTAGGCCAATAAAATCTAGCTTTGATGAGCCCATAAGTTTTGTCAGTTACCAGATGTCCAGAATCATCATGAAGAGATTTCATGACTGTTTCTCTGAATTTTTCTGGCAAGATGAGCTGTGACCTGCGGTTTCTATCAGGTGGAACTGTGACTCTGTACATAACATCCTGCTGCAGTTCCAGTCTTCCAAACTCCCTCAACAGAAGTGAAGCTGCAGAGTTCCTTGACTTGATATGAGGTGCTTCCTTGTGCTTTAAAGCTCTCCATATCTCTTTTAGAGACAGATCTTCCTGTTGAGCTCTCGAGATCTCGGAGGGACTCAGGATTGGAACCCCCTTTAAACGAAGGGTGGACAAGTTGCAGTAGGCTTTAGGTGTGGCATCCATGGACAAGCCTAAATGATCTATTACTCTGTCATGTCCTGTGTATTTCTTGACTTGGGACACTTGACACATTGCTCTAACGCCATCTGCGGAGACGTCTGTCCACTGTTTCTCTTGGCATGGGTCTGGGTGGGGGCGCCTTGAAAGGGCGTCAGCATCAATGTTTTGGACCCCTGCTCGGTATTTAAGACTGAAGTTATATGTTGACAGGGCTGCAAGCCAGCGGTGGCCCGTGGCATCTAACTTGGCAGATGTCAACACATAGGTCAAAGGGTTGTTGTCGGTTCGGACCTCAAACTTCGCTCCATATAAATAGTCATGCAGTTTGTCAACTACCGCCCACTTTAAAGCCAGATACTCCAGTTTGTGAAAGGGGTAGTGACGTTCAGATGGAGCTAAACTACGACTGATGAATGCCACTGGTCGTAAACCTTCACCTTGATCTTGATATAACACTCCACCAAGTCCTTCTCGACTTGTGTCGACATGAAGCACATGGGGTAGTTGTGGGTTTGCAAAGGCTAACACAGGAGCATTAGTGAGTCTTTGTTTTAACTCCTCAAAAGCAGCTTCGCATCTGTCATCCCACTGATGACCAAATGGCTCTGATGGATTAAGATAGACCTGGTCTGTCTTTTTCTTGGATTTTGTTCTATGGGGTGGGTAGCCGGACAAAAGTTGAGTCAGAGGGAATGCGACTTTTGCATAATCTTTGACAAAGCGTCTGTAATAGCCGCAGAACCCAAGGAAGGATCTCAAGGCAGTTACAGTGGGTGGTCTAGGCCATGTCGTGACGGCTTCAGTTTTCCTCGGATCTGTGGACACTCCATCCTGTGACACGATGTGGCCAACGTAGGACACTGAAGACTGACAAAAATGTCTAAGGACAACTTGAGGCCCTCCTCTTGTAGGCGGTCGAGGACTTTTAGTAACCGTTGTTCTTGCTCTTCTAGTGTTGTTCCAAAAACAATGAGATCATCTAAGTAGACCAACACTTCCAGCAGGTTCATATCTCCAACAGTTTTTTCCATGAGGCGCTGAAAAGTTGCAGGGGCACCAGTCACCCCCTGTGGCATCCTGTCAAACTGGTAAAATCCCAGTGGACATATGAAAGCGGTCTTTACTTTGTCTGACTCACTCATCGGCACTTGGTAGTACCCGATTCTAAGGTCTAATACACTAAACCATTTGCTTCAATTCAAGCAGGCCAGTGCGTCATCGATTTTTGGTACTGTGTATTGGTCAGGAACAGTACGCCTATTGAGAGTACGATAGTCCACACACATCCTAATACGGCCATTTTTCTTGCGCACAACCACTATAGGGGATGCATATGGACTGCAGGACTCTGTGATTATGCCAGCTCCTTTGAGTTCTGTCAGATGCCTTCTAAGTGCTTCAAGATCTGCTGGTGGTAGGCGACGAGATCTCTCTCGGAAGGGCTTATCCTCAGTGGTTTTGATTTCATGCTGCATGCTCTTACTACAACCTACATCAAACTCATGAGTAGAGAAAACATTGCTACATTCCAACATTTTACTCACAAGTCTCTCCTTCCATTCCTCAGGAACAGGTGAAGCTCCGAAGTCAAAAGATGACGAGGTGAGTGCCTTTGATGGCTTGAGATCAGTCTCCTTGTTTACAGCAGGTGCCGGTAGCTTTAATCTCAACTGCCTCCATTTCCTATGTTCACAGAAAGAAAAGTTACCCCAAACTCAATTATCACAGTAAAATTCCAATGAACAGTCAGTTATATTTCCGATATCTTAGCTTTAGAGAAAATAGTACACAAAATGCATGGTTAGTAAAACAATAACAAAAAATAACAACACCCCGGATGAGCCCCCAAAAATGTAACCCTTTTACCATCCGGCTTGTTATGATGAAATGGAGTGAATACTGAAATACACCGTTTTCTTACCCAACTCAAATAAACTCTATGGTAAAAGAGACATTCCGATGTAAAAAACAATGTTTACGGTCAAATATAATTCTCACTCACAAACTTAATAAAAAGGATCTCCCAGAGGAAATAATGAATAGAAGAAAAAAAGTAAAGTCTGATACCAGTTAACTTAGAATAATTTTTTTCAGTGTAATGCTTGAATGAAATAATGAAAAAACACAGAATAGATGCAGTTTTAGATGTCAAATATATTAAATTGACAATAAACAAATTACATTAGAACACAAAATGTTTTAAACCCCTTTTTAACTCAGAGTTTTAATTTGTTTTTAGAGTGCACTCAGTTTTTTTTTAAGCAAGCTTGCATTTAAGATCGTTGGCGCGCGTTGGAGCTCTTAGGTGTGGGAAAACACATTGGATGCAATAATCCTACCAGTCTGCAGCTAATCCTTGTCCTCCCGATCAAGAAACCAGATGTGTGGAACAGAATCCCTCTTCCTGGTCGTCATCAACTCAGGTGAGCGCTGATCCTCTGGCGGCACCACGTCTCTCTTCTCTCGGGGCGGCCCTCAACGAGGTAGACCGTCAGACGTAGCAGCGTTAGCCCCGACGTTAGCTTAGCTTAGCGTGCTCGGTCCTGGAAACCACTGCTCAGCTCGCTCCGTTGCGTCGCAGGTTGCTGAATCAACTCCCAAGCAGCCTAAAGAAACAAGCACCAAGCGCCCAGCCCTGATGTAGCTTGGTTCAAGCCACTTTATTTTTTTCCTGCGCCATGTCTCTGTCGTGCATTCGTTCGTTTCTTTTCTCTCCTTTTTCTGTCCTCTTCTTCTACGTTTCCGGTCACTCATAGTGCACATAAAAACATTATAAGAACCATAAAAGAAAAAAATGAAGTAGCTCTTAAATCGACATTTTTTTTCTCAGAATAAAACTATGAATTTAGAAACATCTATACTTTAACATTATGCAAAATGCAAAATGAACATGAATAATGAAATAAAATAACTTTTTAGTCTTTTTTTAGTCATGTATTAAACACATTAAATCTATACTTTGTTCTGTAATAAAATAATGTTTTTTTTTTTTCTCTTAACCAAAGTCAAATATACATATTTACAAAATCGGGTTACTACATAGAAAACGTTCATGCTCTAACATCATTTGTTTTTCTCTTAATGCCAACTCTGGCTCTTGCATACTCAGCTCTCTCAGTCTCACCTCCATAGTAGGATCTGAAGAAACAGGAACAGGTGAAGCCACTGACGAAAATACAGGTTCTGGGATAGTCACAATCACACTGGGAGTAGCAGGAGAGGCCAGAGAATCAGAAAAAAGTTTAAGCTGGCCACTCTCAACTAAAACAGTTTTAAGACTATCTTTAATATGCTCTTTTAGTGGTTTTTTCCAACCTGAAGTATCTGCATTATAATGTGCAGCCAAACTCAGTAACTGTTCTCTAGTGAACCTGTCTAGCACTCCTCTGAAGGTGACTGAATGAAATCTGAAATAGAAGCCGTAGTAAATGCTTTAGACTACTGTTGGTAACTAAGTAAAAAACTGAAAAGGAAAACCACACAAATGCACTATTTCATGCACACTAAGTGTCCCCACACACAAAGCAGTTAACAAAATGCTCTCTCAAACAAGTAGGCTCAAACTTACAAACTAGCCACAAAAGTAGCAACAAACTAGTCTACACAGCAATTAGCTGCTAAACTACAAACAGTTTGACACACATCAAGCTACTTACAAACCTCGACAACACACTAAACTGCACTAAGTTAGGCTCAAGAAAAACAAACAAAGCTCACTCTTACTCACCTAACTCACACAAAAGCTCCCACCAAACTATGAAATACAAACCTGAGTGCACATTAGCATTAACACTGCACAAAATGGTCCCCTGGTACCTGCCTAACCAGAACTAAAGCCTAAATATATTCTGAGGTGTGATGGGCTAGAGGTGGCTTTAAAAGCAGAACATCAGCAGACTCTGACTTGCTTACCCCTGACAGAGACTGGTGTCTCCGCCCAGGATTACCTCAAAAATAAAAAATGCAAAATAACAAATGATTGAACCAAACTTGTTGGAAAACTCCCTGGTCTAGCCAGAGGGACCAAACTAAACACTCAGAGACAAAAAGGAGACTAAACTAGCAGCCATAAACAACTAGACAGCAAATCCACAACCTAAACCCCAAAACAACTAACAATAGGAGAACAAAACTAAGCAAACTATACTCCAAATTCAAACCAAAAATAGGACAAGCCCCCAATATGTTACGCCCTGGCTTGGTGGGTGCAACATAGTGGATGACAACAAAACATTTAGCATATCAAACATAGGATTTATTACAAAACTAGCAGTTAAAATATACAAAAAGGGGACAAGGAAGTGGTAGTGAACAGCAGCTGCTGCTGTTCTGGCTGCCAGGCTGGAGAGCCAAGGCAGACCTTTAAAGACTCCAGCTCAATGAGGGTTCAGGGCAGGCTGGAAAACCTGGAACTGGAAGACAGGCTTAGTACAGCTCCATACAAAACACTAGTTATGACAGCTAAAACAGTTTGGGGTCAAATTGACCCCTGAGGATAAGAAATGCATGCAGTATGTTTTCAGCACATAGAAAAAAATATCAGTACAGCAATATTATGCTTTATCAGTTGTCCCCATCAAATTAGGAAAAGTTATGAAATATTAAGCAAAAAAGAAATTTAACTATTTTTTTTTTATGATAAACATTAAATGGGATTAAACTGACCCCAAATAAGACAGGACAGTTAAAAGTTACTGATAAATATTACAGTCCATGTAGTTTAAAGGACTTTTAAGGCTGAAATTAATAAAAAAAAAAAGGTCTCATCAGAACGAACCAGAACAACATGCAGACAGCAGTGAGTGGGTGAAACTAAGATACCTGGACAGGTGAGGAACAGTTTGGACAACATCCTGAGGATCATTAAATGCTGACTGAGACAGCATCTCCTCCCATCAGTAACTGGATCAGAACCAGGATAGATATCCTGATCACATCTAAAGCTTTGCTGTTTATCAATAAATCATTTTTCACCAGAACATCTTCTTCATCTTCCTCATCCATCAGAACACCAGCAGGGGGCAGACTGGGCTCAGAGGAGGCAGGCCACAGGTTGGGTCAGGATGTTCTGGTAGTTCTGGTGGTTCTAGTTCTAAAACCTGGAGCTTCCTGTTTGATGAAGAACCTCCTGGAACCGTCCAGATTCTACCCTGAACCTCAGCTGCTGTTGATGTTTGTTTCATCTTTCCTGGTTTCTCAGTGTTTCTGTGTTGAGTCTAAATATTTACTGCTAGCTTCTCTTCTTTGAGTTCGTCTCTCCCGCATAGTTGTTCGACTGCAGAGTCGCCATCGCGTCCAAGAGGAGTTGAAGGTGAGTTGAACGCGAGACGTCGTCCAGCCATTGATCACTTACCAGCAAAATCCAAACAAAGGAACTGGAGATAAAGTTCTTCTGAGTATAGCTCCTCCAATCACATACGAGGTCATTGTTATACGGAAGGACTCGTGAGAACAGCTGCGTCTATCATATATTTTTTTTTGTTTTTTTTGTGCTTTATTGGCAATTCCGTGTAACAATACAGAGTAATTCAAACATCAAACAAAGATACACAGCAGTTGGTGACATTATAACTTAAAAAAAATTAGACATATAATGTAAAAAATAAATAAAAATAAAACAAGGGAAACAAACATATAAATAAATAAACAAATAAATAAAATAAACATAAAATAATAATAGCTAGGGGTTTACATTGAGTTTATGGTCATTTAACTTTTTGTAGCTTCCTGTCCTAAACAGTCTTTAAGGAAACATATTAGAAGATGCAATATTGTATATGTGAGAGAGGAGTTGCTGTAAACCAATGGTTTACCACAGATTTAAAACTAGTAATAGCATAAAGACATATGAAAACTCTAAAACAGTCTTTAGACTTTTTATCAGCAATTACTGTGGGTAGCACAACTTGTGTTACAGAAAATAGAAGGCTTTGGAGATATGTTCTGGAGAATCTTGATTTATACCATACTACAGAACATTTCAAAAGGCTGCTGACTTTTTCTAAGTGAAACCCTGTCAGAGCTCTCCTTAGATATCAGCCCAGTTAGTTGCCCTGCAAAAATAATCTGCTCTCTTGAAAATCTCAAACTCTTGCCACATTTCAGGCATCGAACATAAACATTTTTTAGTGAAGAATCAACAACTAGTTTTACCCAATCATGAAGTGTAATTAAATATATTGGATATTTTTAACTTTTTTAACAAATAAAAAACTGAAGAGTGGGGTGTGCAAAATGACTCGGCCCCTTTTACTTTCAGTGCAGCAAACTCTCCCCAGAAGTTCAGTGAGGATCTCTGAATGATCCAATGTCGACCTAAATGATAGTAAATAGAATCCACCACTTAAGTAATTGTGAATTGAGCATATTGACAGACATTTTATTTTTTTTTCTTAAATGCAATTTTTTTTTTTATAATTACTGCTCTAAATGTATTGCTCTGTCAGCTAAAGATCTGTTTTGGTCTCTATACTTTAATTAAATAAATCAATTCAAGCTAAAAATGTAAGAGGCTATACTGAGCCTGATCTCTTTGTATCAGAGATGTTCTTACCTTTTAGGAAAATGTCACTTGGGGTAAAACCCCCCCTGCAACCCTGGTTTGCATTTGTATAGCTCACAGCATGTTCATTTACATGTTAAAGCCTCCCCTAGAATTCCATGGGGGGGAGGCATGGGGGGAACACTGCCTAAGAAAGTCCACGTCAATTTCTGACAATTTACGGGAGTTTTCAGCGAAGCCTGCAAATTACCGTAAACTGCCGTTAACCTGAACTTCCACGACAATCTACAGTGCCGCATATTGACGAAAATCCCACTTTTCATGCAGTGTAGATCCCAGTTTTAACTAGTATGTTCTCCATATTTTGTCTATGGTTATTATCTAAATGGTTCCCATTATGCACACTGGCAAACTTCTTTCCCATAGCATTCGCTTTTTCCTTATCTGTTACTGCAATTATTCCATAATCCACTAATACTGGTATTTTAACAAATACTTTAGTCCCGCTCATTTTCTTTAAAATTGTCCAAACCTCTCCTATTTTAACTTCACCTCCTATTGTAGGATAATAACTTCTCCATATATTTCTCTTACTGTTTTTTATAACTCTACGAACTTGTGCTTTTTTCCTCTGATAATTAATCTGATTTTCTTGACTCAGATTTGTCTTTAACATTCTAAATGCTTTATTACGTTCTTTAATTGCTTTTGTACATTCATCATTCCACCTAGGTATTGTTTTTTTGCTTTTTCCCAACTGATTTATACGGTACACTATTTAATGCTGCATTTAAAATTATCTGAGTGATTTTAAAAGAATTCTTCAATATCTTCCTTCATTGAAATTGATTCTACTGATTTGTTACATATTTCTTTGAATTTTTCCCAATCTGCTTTTTCAAACTTTCATTTCTTATGAATAGGCCTTTCTTGTACATCTATTTTAACATTAACAGAAAATATTATTGGATAATGATCACTTCCAATACTTGTGCTTTCCTCCACATTCCAATCACATGAATTTGCCAGACTATCTGATACTATAGTGAGATCGATACATGTGATCGTGTTAGAATGGATATCTATTTTAGTCCCTTTTCAATTATTTACATATACTAGTTTTCTAACATTCATTAAATCTTTTACTACTTCTCCATTACTATCTGTATGCTTACTTCCCCCAAAGACTATGATGTGCATGAAAATCTCCACACCATATTAATTTGCCATTTCGTATTCTTATGTTTTCTAATGTTTCTTATTTTAATGGTTTAAAAGGGTTGCATGGATTAATGACTGTTAATTTATTTATCTGTTTTCTATATTTAAATTATTGAACATCCTATTTCTGTTGGATTTACTATCCTTTGAAATGGCATTTCTTCCCTTATAAATGTTGCACATCCCCGACCCTGCTTATCATCTCCATCTAATCTAACATTCATATCCAGGTAGAATAAAATCAAGATGAGGTTTTAGCCTTGTTTCTTGTACACAAATAACATCAGGTTTAACTTTGGAATATATTACATACTTTTTAGGTTATTATGCCTTTGCAATCTAACATCTGGCATTCCATTGTATGAATTGGAGTACCGTTATAAGTTTAAGTAATACCTTGAGACCTTCCATCATTATTGATACTAAGCATTGCATGAATGTCTTCAGCTTTAATGTCTTTAATATCTAGAAACTCTATGGCAGCTTCTACCACTGTTTTTATTCTATCACTTTTTCTTTGTTGTTTGGATATAACATTGATGACTTTGCATATGAAAGCTATAAAGGCCTTCTTTTCTACAATCAGTAAACTTATACACTTATGGCTACATGTCTGCTGTGGAATCTGTGTTCTTTCTGGTTGAACTCTCCTTGTGTGTATTCTCTGGGGTAGTCCTTTCCTCTGCCTCGTACCATCATTTAACCGATATTTTGTTAGTCTGTTTTGTTCCATAGCACCAACGTTTTGTACAGCCTCTGCATATGACACTTTAAGATTTTATATTTCTGCACTTCTTTGGCCTGTTTCTGAGCATCACATCCACCATAAGCAGCACTATGCTCTCACAATTACAGCATTTTAATTTAGCATCCTTATTGCATTTGCCATACGCATGATCTCCCCCACATTTCGCACATCTTTGCCTCCATTTACACTGTTGTACTCTGTGTCCCATCCTTTGGCATTTAAAGCATCTTACAGGTTGAGGAATATACTCCCTAACTTTATAATTTATTCATCCAATTTTCACTTCTGGAGGCATTGTTTTTTCAAAGACTACCAACACAGACAAGCTATCTGTTTTAATACCCCCTTTGTTTGTTCTTCAGTCTGAGCCTTTTGGCCACTGTGACTTTCCCACCTTTCATTTCTTTCTTCAGTTCTTCCATGGATATTTCTAAAGGGACATTTGAAATGACTCCTCTTAATCTAGCTGCCATTCCAGTTATGTGTACTTTAATTTTTTCTCCACCGAGGTCCTTCATTTTTAACATAATTTCTTGCTGTTTTTTTGCTTACTGCTGAGCTCAAAATTATTTTGTTATTTAAAGCTACAGTGTGTAATTTTCAGCGACATCTAACGTCCAGACTGCAGACCGCAGCAACATGAACATCTCCCCCCCACCGCTTCTCCCCCCCAACAGTACGGCGAGCGTTACGGGACAAAATGTCTTCCACGACGTCCGCATCACCTACCTTCTCAAGTGATGAGGTTTGTTTACATAGATAATTTTAATACTGCCATCTATTGTTCAGTACCGTCTCAGTTCATCTCTCTCAACTTGCCGTAGTTATTTTCGAGCGTAATGGGAGATCTCGCAATCGCTAGTTTGTTGGCTCTGCGCTGCCGTAGCGCAAAGATGTCTGCCTCCATGACTGCGAGACCCGCTCCTATGTAATTATAAATAACGAATTCTAAGGCAACGCAAATATTAAGGTTAAGAGGCTGAGCTCGTAGATGATGATAAATAACATAGTTATGTATAATATATTACATTTCTGACTGTATATCCCTGTAATTATTACACACTGTAGCTTTAACAGTTTAGCATGTTTAATCCTTCCTATATCATTTTATATTGTTTTAGTGATTATAACTGGATGAAAATGTCCCTTGTCGCTGCTAAGCATAATCATAGCTTTCCGTTCTTCCTGTTTTCTTTCCTCATGGCTACGGCTATCATCAACTTTAGCTTTAATCTCTTTAGCATTTTTTCTTGTGTTACTTTGTTCTTCACTACTCACTTCGGACAATGATATCTTTCTTGCCATTTTGGGATGACTTATCTACATATCAGAAGGCCATTCATCATAATGATCCCCATCAGAACTATGGCCCACTGCTACACTTGCGGTACAGCTGGTTGCAATCTGCTTCATCCAAATAACTTTCTTCAAATCTCCTGCCAATATCTTCCACGTCTCTCTCCCCTCCTACCTGGGCTGCCACTCATCAGCCTTATAAGCTACAGCTGTCAATTTAGAAAGCTGACATGCAGCTGCTCATGTGACCATACAACCTTGTGAGAACAGAATGATCTCATTTGGCTTTTTTGTGGTAAAGAAATAAAGGAGAAGAGGATTCTATTTTAAGAAAATATTTGAAAAAAATAAAATAAAACTGAATTCAACAAAAATGGAAACGAATTATCCTGGTTACATTTAGATTTGATCAGTATTTGTATTTTTTATAATAAATTGATTTCTGAAGAACATAAAAAAAGGGACATGGCAATTAAACCAAAGTTTCATTTACAAGATTGAATTATTTTAAAATCTAAAGATTTTGTGTAAATATTGTTGAGATTTACAGCTCATAATAGAGAATAGAAGGTAGTGAGAGGAAAAAAATGCATTGGCACCTGCCTTGCCAGTCAGACAGCACCACACTGTGGCGAAACTTAATACTGCACTTTTATCACATAAACAACTGAGTACACAGAACATAGTTTCTTAACACCCTAACTTGTACTCAGTTTGTGAAAACCTAAAACAAGTTTTAGACACAAAATTATACAACACTAATGTGGACCTCTTCTGCCACTTTTTAAATTCCAAATATAGTGCATGCACACTTTTCAGTTTGAACTTTGTAACAGGCTTTGATCACCACATCTGCAACCATCTCTTCAGTGGTGCAATATAGCAGACTTACTTTTCCCTCGTTCACAATGGACGTTGTGAAATGATATTTGATGTCCATGTGTTTACATCTTTGTCTACTTACAGGGTTTTTGGCTATATCAATAGTTCCCTGGTCATCCTCATACACAACTGTCTTTGTGTATTTGTAGTCATCAATAGCTTCCAATAGCTGCTCTGCATACACTCACTCTTGCATATTGGAGGCCAGAGCTATGTATTCTGCCTAAAAGAGAGCTATTATAGGCTGTTTCTTCGTTTTCCATGAAATGTATGCTCTGTTCGAAAACCTAGGACGTGTCCTCCAAGGACGCTGTCTACTTAGACTGGATCCTTCGAAGTCCTTGAAAATAAGGAGACCGGAAGAATTTAGGCTGTGAATTCGACCAGGTCTACCATTCGGCGGGTTTTACCGCTGTATGCTCTGTTGCTTAGCAACCATAAACGTTGACACACAAAGCAGGAAAAGAATGAATACAGAAGTTTTCCAAACTGTTTATTTATTTCTTTTTTATTGTGAAGTGAACAAAGACTACACTCACAAGAATCCAGAATGGAATAAATGTTCCAACCAGCGGGAGCAGGAACAAATCAAATCAAATGTAATGATAGAAACCTTAGTCAGTTAAATAACCTGCTGCTGTCATTCTGCACATCTCTGATGTTGCTGCTATTTTCAAATATCCATTACTGTAAAAATGTCCATAGCTGCATATTGGTTATTTATTCTCCAGTTTTATATTGTTAAAACACTTTACAGTATTTTATTGTTTATATTTTAACTCTTCCCTATTATGTTATTCTTATACATTTTTCTAAGGTCCCCATTTGTGTGACTATTTTCAATAATCTTTCTGCTGCTGTAAATTTGCCCATTGTGGGACAATAAAGGGATTTTCTATTCTATTCTATAAAAGGGGTAGAAATATATAAGTAAATCTAAACAATGTATTTATAAAAAATTATATCTGCAAAATCTCTAATATTCAACAACAAAAAATACGTAGTTAAGCATATTGTGCAAAACCGCAATAAAAAGATAAAAATCCTATCAGATTTATAGTTCCACCCTGCAGATATATTAGAATCTGTCCTTAAATTACAGCCAAACCCATTTACACAGTAACAGATAAAAACCTTTAGATAAACCAAACATTACCGCCACATATCTGACTCAATAACCATTAAAACTACTATTTTCCTTAATCTCAGACGGAACTATTAAATGACTTGTATTACATTAAACTGAACTTCCAATTTTCACCACTGTTCGGCGCCAAGTAACCTTTACTCTGATCACAGCTTGCTTGGTCTCGCAATGAATCCTGGGATATCCAAGAATACCGAGGATACATCAGACCCTTCCTTCAAATCGGGCAAAAAGAAGGACGCATTTTAAGGCCGCATAACGAGGACTCTTGGAATCCGACCAGACCTCAGCGCCACGCTATGACGTAATCGGCCTTCGAATCCGGTCTTCTAAGGATGCGTCCTAGGTTTTCGAACAGAGCCTAAATAACTGTTCTCATTTAGGCTAATGCAGTAACCTGTAGTGCTGTGTCTATCACTTGTATCTGCTGCCCAGTCTGCATCACCAGACCTAACTGGTTACTGTAATCTCTCCTGAATCACAAGTCTCTGCCTGCAGTACCTCTGACATACCTTAATAAATCATTTACAGTTACCCACTGTTCCTCTGTTGGTTCACAAACATATTACTATATTTTGCTCACCACAAAACTTAAGTCTGGACGTGTACATGTAGTTAAATATAATAGGCTGCCTACAGCCTCCCTCTACATGTTTACTGTACGTACCTCATCTTAACAGCATCTTCTGTGTAGCACGGTTTTTGATCACAGGGTGTTTCTCTGGCTTTGCAGTTCTGCATGTTAAACCTCTCCAAAATCTTGTGTACATATCTTTCCTGTGAGATTTTTACACATTCATCAGACTAAAAATAAAAATAAAAAATCTGTAAAATCAATAAAATAAAATAAAAAATGAGTAAAATCAATACCAAGAAAATGTTTTAGTTGACCTAAGTTTTTTTTATCTTGATTTTTTTTCTGAAAGCAGCTCTTATACATTTTTTAATCATTTTTTTTATTGCTAGTTGCAGTTATCAAATTTTCCACCCACACTATCCAAATGATCTTTCCCTGTTTTGTTTTCTTAACATAGACACAGTGGGTTTTGTTTAAAGTCATTAGGTTAAACAGTCATGTAAAGTACTGTTCCAGTTCTGACTGCTTTAGTCCGTACAAAGATTTCTCTAACCTACAAACCAGACCTTCCCCTTCTTTGTATCCTTCCAGTTGGTCTAAGTAGATTTAATAATCAATGGATGCATGAAGATAAGCAGTTTTTACATCCATTTGATGGAATAACAGATTCCCCTGTGCTGCTTTCTGTAACAATACCCTCATGCTTGTCAAGTTTGCTGTTGGGGAGAAGGTTTCACCATAATCAATCCCCATCTTCTGGCTGCAACCCTTCACTACAAACCTTGCTTTGTACTTGTCTTTCCCTTCAATGTCCCTGTTAGGTAAACCCATTTACCCCCCTCTGTTTCCTTGTCCTTTGGCAGAGTAGTCAGAGTAAATGCATTTTTCTCCTTTAATGACTGGATTTTGTATCCATTGCTTTAACCCACTGCTTTGAGTTAGCTGATTCTAAAGCATCTTTATATGTTTGGCGAACTCCACATATTGCTCTGCAGCAGTAATCAATTCAACTATGAATCCCATCCTCATCACTGTAATCGTTTACAGAATCCTTTAAATTACCTGGTCTCTTCACACTGACAGTTTCACTACTTATCTGACTTGACCCTTCTTGATCATACTGGTCAGATTTGCCACTTTGTGGATTTTTGTTTCTTATTCTTTGCTCCTGAGACTTTTCAGTGTTCTCATAAACCTCCTGCTCCACCTGTTCAACTGTCTCAATCTGGCATCCTCATCATTTGTTTCTGTCTCAACCATCTGTGTTGGCTTTTCCACATTTACTTTGTCCACAAATTTCACAAGTCTATGTTTTTGGAACTTTCCAGCGTCAGGGCAGTAGACCAAATTAGCAGGACGGTTCTTGTCATAGCCTGCAAATAGTCTCTGATCACATCTTAAATCAAGTCCATGCTTATCCTGTTTTTATGTGTAACATATTGATCCAAACTTTTGCATTTTAGCCAAATTTGGCTTTTTATCTTTCAGCATCTGGTAAAGGGTCTTCCCTGTTTGCTTGTTAAAGCATATGTTGTGCACTATGGCTGAACAGCATAATTCCAGTAGCTTTTTGGTTGCTGACTTTCAATTAGCATACATCTGCCCATTTCAAAAAGAGTATGTCAGCCCCTTTCAGGTGTACCATTCTGATAAGTTAAATATGGAGTTAATGTCTCGTGCTTAATGCCCCTTATACTTATTAGAGTTTTCAAAGTCCTTACACACAAACTCAGTGCTATTATCTGACCTGATGAATTTTACCTTAGCAAAAGGAGCTTTATCTGCTAGTAACTTTTCAGTCGCCTGCACAGTGTCACTCATTGTCATAGAAAATCATCAGAGCCTTTGCTCTTGTATCAATATTTCTATTTTGGGTCTGTGTAAACTTTCCCTGAATACGCACTTCACAACTATATCTTTATAGTTAAAGTGGCCTAATATTTCATGCCATGTTTGCATGGCGCGGAAAGTGTTACACTTATCACTATCCTCAGTCTCAATATAATTTTCCATACACATGAACATCAAACCTGGTACCATCTTTACATGTCAAAATGTTATGTTTTCTTTTTAAATGTAAATGTTGCCCCAGATGCTGTGGCTGACCTTATGGAGAAAATGTCCTGGTGGAAGTTGGGATAAACAACACATCTCTAAGGCTATGTTCACACTGCAGGCCTCAATGCTCAAGTCCGATTTTTTGTGTGCAATCTGATAATTTTGCTTTGCCGTTCATATTTCCAAATATATGTGACTTGTATGTGATCTACTGTGTGAACTGTAGTCATACAGCGCAGGTGTCCTGCATGCGCAGTAGAGGACTCAATGATGTCACAGGCCAGCGTGCTCTGTGTTTGAGGAAGTAAACATGGATGGCAGTGCGGTAGCACATTTACCAATCTTTTCCAACCATAAAAACTCATTCTTTTAGAGATGGTTGAACATAAATACCGCTCTCCGCATCATCGTCCGCCATTGCTGTTCTTTTTTCTTGCCACTTCTTCAAAGCAAGACCCAGAATAGTGACCTTTGTCAGGTATTAATGGCGTTAAGGTTGGATGAATGTGACCTGGCCGTTCAGACACCGGTCACATTTGAAAAGATCAGATTCGTATCGGATTCAGGACCACATAGCAAAGTGGCCTGGGTCGCATTGGAAAAAATCTGATCTGTGTTGTTCAGACAGCCCTGAAAAGATCCAATACAGGTTGCATATGGGCCAAAAAAAATCGGATTTGGGTCACTTCAGGCTGCAGTGTGAACGTAGCCTAAGTGTTGCTCTGCATCTTTGTCCCGTGCTGTCTACCAGGACAGTTTCACTGTTCAACTTCAGCAGTGTTGTGATTATGGTGTACAAGTTAATAATGCATGGCTTCCCCTTCATGACATAGTATTCTCTCAATATTTTAAATGCTCCTCTGGCATTATCCAGTGCATCTCTTACTATTAGTGAGAGGCTCTTATCATCCAAAAGTTGAATTAATTCGGCGTATGTCTCAGTATTTTTCTTACTGTCTGCTGCAACCTCAGCTTCTCCAGCTGGTCTCTTAAAACTGTATTCTTGATTCCTAGCACCTTAGTCTCCCACAGTTCAATTTAGTTTCATCTCCATCAAACATGAGGCAAGGCAACCTGCTTGTCCTTCATTGATTCATGATGCTGTCTGTTAACGTTAGCCGTTGGAACACTGTCCATCGCAACCTTCTGCCAGTGATAACGCATCAAAAACTCTTCCCTGAGTTGCTCCAGGGCCCATAACCTGTTGAGTTTTGCAGCCCTCTTGGTTTATTTATTTTCAGGCTCAAAGAAAAGCATGTGCTCATAGAGAGAAGAAAACAAAAATTCACTGGCACCCTTCTTGCCAGTCTCACAGTAAACCACTCTAGCGAAACTTAATATTGCATCACATTAACACGAACAACTGCATAAACAGAAATGAGTTTCTTGACAGTCTTCTCTAAAAAATATGTTTTAATTTTCTCCTGTATATTTTGTGTTGTATTGGTACTTTTCTTTCATATTTTAAGACTGTCTTACTGCTGTTTTGAAAAATTTGTTTATTTTGTCAATATTCTTTTTTTTATTTCTACAGTTCCATTCATAATACAAAAATAATGCAATAAAGTCTTCATTTTTACCTACTACTGTATTTTTATTTATTTTTATTTGCTTTAAATCAGTATAGACAAGGACTATCTTCATTATTATTTTTATTTTATGTATGTATTTATTGGACCATGAGTCCGGAATAAAGATTTTTCTATCTATCTATCTATCTATCTATCTATCTATCTATCTATCTATCTATCTATCTATCTATCTATCTATCTATCTATCTATCTATCTATCTATCTATCTATCTATCTATCTATCCATCTATCCATCTATCTATCTATCTATCTATCTATCTATCTATCTATCTATCTATCTATCTATCTATCTATCTATCTATCTATCTATCTATCTATCCATCCATCCATCCATCCATCCATCCATCCATCCATCCATCCATCCATCCATCCATCCATCCATCCATCCATCCATCCATCCATCCATCCATCCATCCATCCATCCATCCAATATTCCTGATCCGTTACTGCAAAAATCGAAATCTGGCAATCTAAATTTTACTACATGCCAACACACACTACTGTCTATTATAGTAACAGTGCCATCTTTTATTGACTTTTTTGCAGTATCCAGTGTACATACTAACACATAAAAAATCAATGAAATCAAGCTCTGTTGTTGAAGAAAACACATCAAAGTAAAGTAAAGTAAAGTAAAGTATTGAAACATTTGAGTTTTCAGCAGATAAAGCATTTTAGAGGAAAGGTTTTGATTAGTCAATATCTTGTCTGTAGCAGAAGCAACCTAATCATTATCACCTGAATACAATTTTTACACAAGTTTCTCAAAATAACTGGAAAACCATGGGATGCAAGTCAAAATTGTTTCACAAATGTATTTGTGTTGATTTAGTTTTGCAGACACTAGTCACTACAAAATGTTAAAGTATATGTTTCATTTGAAAAAAAAATTCAGATATATTAAAGGTTGTTTTAAGATGGCAAAAGCCAAAACTGTAAGCTCCACTGAAGTAGCCCTTAGATTAATGTCACGTATCAAACATCTGTATTTTCATTATAAATGAGGTGATTAATGTGAACCTGCCTCTTACAGGTTGGACATGTCTAAACATTGGGCAAGAAGAAAATGCATGGGTGCATAGCTACGGATTTAGAGAAAAAAAGATCACAGATGACTTATACTGCAGTCAAGGTTGCTTAAGACACCAGTGCTTTTCAAAGTATAAACATTCTCACAGTCAAAAAGACCCTCTGTCTTACCTTTGCTAGTTATTTTGAACTTTTCGTATGGTGGAATGAGCCATTCCTTCTCATGATCTTTAAGTTTTGGGTATTTTTTTAAAAAGGCACCATAACAAGTTTCAATTTTAAAGCATGTCTTTTTACCAAAATTGGTCAGGTTTGATAAATTAGAGGAAGAAGTAAAAGTACCAAATCGAATTTCTTTGTTGACATCACCAGTGAACTTAGTTTTGGTTCTGCGGTATGTGATGTGACATCCTGGTTGTTTGAGTATCTGTATAGCCCTAGTCAGCCAAAAATGTAAGGAATGGAATTGAAAGGATGAGCCATAGTAATTTCTCATGGTCTTAACTGCATTATTGAATATCTTATAGAAGTTTTCTTTTCCTCCAGCTGTGTAAAGACAAATTGCTTGCATGTGATCTTTTGTCAATGCTTCATCTCCTTTTTCTCTTTCCTTTAAGTTTCTTTGAGCACAATTTTCAGCTTTTTTCCAAACTTCTCCGAATAGCGTATTTTTTGCTTCATTTTTAAAGTATATGTTCTTGACCTTTTCTTCCATCTTTGTAACACAGGTGGAGTACCTGTCATCAACTGATTCTTCAGCCATGTCTAATGGGTCGGACTGATCCTCTTCGCCAACAATCTAGAAGTAGAGAAAAAGTATAGAGAATAAAAAGCCAAGCAGGAAGGAAATTAAGTTTCATAGGTAGCATTTTTTATCTGCTATAAATAACATATATGCTCCACTATTGAAAGTAATTTTAAAAAAATAGTTGCACATTAACATTAAATGTACCCACCATAGTTTAATTTTGAACATATATGGAATTGTTTTGTATTTACAAATCTTAAGACAAACGTCGAACGACCAGGGCCAGAGTGGTAAATATTAATTTAACCTATACTCAAGGATTAAAAACATTTTGAAATAGTTTATATAACAATGTAGCACCAACCAAAATCAATTACCTTCTGCAGTTTGCAGCAAAGAAGCAAACACAAAGAACCAAGGATAAACAATTTGGTATTCATCCTTGCAATCCTGTAAAGAAAAATATACATCCAGAAAAATAGAAAATCAACATTAATCATTGCAGTGAACTGACATAAGTAATATTATGATTCAAAAGCAAAGTAACTCCAGCAGTTGTTAGGTTAATATGCAATCAGAATCATCTTACATGTATTGTATGCTGTCGTCTTGAAAGATTCTGTTAGAGGAAGAAGTGCAGACCAACCTGATCATTATTTGCAAAGTGGCTGCTGCTTAAATAGTCTGCTTTCTATAAAAGCACCACCCACATGTACATCCTCCTGCCCTTTTTTTTTACCTTTCTTTTAATCCTCCTTGGTGCTCTTTAAAAAGTAGACATAGGTTCTTGTCCAGCTTCTTATGTCACACATAAAGTTGTAAATATAGTTTTACATTTTCTTTTCTGTTTTTATGTGTTGTCCTGGTAGACAGAAAATTCAGTTTTTTTTAATTTAAATTAACCCAAAAATCTTCAGCCACTCCATTCAGTTCTACTATAAATTCAAAAGAGGTGGATATATGTGCGAGTAACCTGTCTCGCTCAAAAATATAACTTAAAATCTTGTAATGCAAGACACATGTTGGTTCAGTGCTGAGAGAAGAACATCAATATGGCATATAGGAAGAGAAGTGAAAGACGTTTTTGTTTGTGCACAGAAGCACTGAATTATTTCTTATCATATGCCTGTTTTAGTCAATATCAGTTTCTAAATCTAGTAAATTATTTAGTGCATGTGTCTAACTTGAAGGCAATGAGCTGAATCTGGCCTTAAGAATGAAAACACTGGGAGTCTAGCTCGAATAAAA
The DNA here is from genome assembly GCF_016077235.1 of Cyprinodon tularosa. Taxonomy (NCBI): domain Eukaryota; kingdom Metazoa; phylum Chordata; class Actinopteri; order Cyprinodontiformes; family Cyprinodontidae; genus Cyprinodon; species Cyprinodon tularosa. The sequence goes on from NW_024038109.1 coordinate 50,591, forward strand.
CATAAACTCTGTTAATTAAATGATAAAATCACAATTTGTTTTAAACAGCTGTGACCAGCCCTTTTAAAGACTTAAGCCAAAGTCACATTGAATGCAGTGCAGGCAACGCAAGGGACCCTAGTAGTCTAAATCAGTGTGCACACTCACATCGGCACTTGTGCAGAGTGGATGCAGTTATTGAGGCTGTGTGGATCACACGCCAAACAGGAAATTATATGAGTATAAATTTCCGAACACAATCAACCAATGAACCTACACTAATTAGACAAGAAAGCAAAAGGGAAACAGAAGGCCTGTTGGATGATGGAGGGATTGTATATGCACCAATTAAGAATGTAAACCTGCTTAGAACTTCTTTGCTCTTGATCACCATTTCTGCAGCTGGAGCTGCAGTAGGGACAACGTGGTTGCAGTATTTAGTGTTAGTGACTTTCAGCATCCTGCTTCCCCTGCTGATGCAGAGTGATCAGTGTGAGGCCGGTGTTATTCTCGAAGCGGCCAAATACAGAAATTAATTTGACACCCCTGCTGTAATGTTTTTAACCATTTTACCTGTTGTAAGTTTTCCACTACAGAATCTACATATGCAATCTGTATATGTTTCACCTGATTAAAAAAAACAAGTTAATTGTTTTAAAGTAGGAAATGATTTTAAAAAGAAAGTAATGCACATTTAACCGTAAAAGTATCTTACCTACAGGAATTCTTTATATGATATATTAATATAAAAGGGTGGTGTGCTAAACAGATCTAAGTTTATTAATGACTGTAATGACATCATGCCAAATTAATCTGGGTAATAAAGTGATCTTGTTCTGCTTGACTTAACCACAGTTTTTTTTTTTTTTACAGTAGGCCACAATATTTTATCTTGTTTATAACACCAAGTGGGTTGTTCTGGTACAACATAAAACTTCTAAAGTTCCTTTTTTGTATACAGGTGCTGGTCATAAAATTAGAATATCATGAAAAAGTAGATTGATTTCAGTAATTCCATTTAAAAAGTGAAACTTGTATATTATATTCATACATTACATACAAACTCATATATTTCAGATGTTTATTTTGTTTAATTTTGATGATTACAAATGACAACAAATGAAAATCTCAAATTCATCATATCAGAAAATTAGAATATTGTGAAAAGGTTCAAAATTGATGGCCCCTGGTGCCACACTCTAATCAGCTAATTAACTCAAACCACATGCAAAAGCCTTTAAATGGTCTTTCAGTCTAGTTCTATAGGCTACACAATCATGGGGAAGACTGCTGACTTGACAGTTGTCCAAAAGACGACCATCGACACCTTGCACAAGGAGGGCAAGACACAAAAGGTCATCGCTAAAGAGGCTGGCTGTTCACAGAGCTCAGTGTCCAAGCACATTAATAGAGAGGCGAAGGGAAGGAAAAGATGTGGTCGAAAAAAGTGTACAAGCAAGAGAGATAACCGCACCCTGGAGAGGATTGTGAAACAAAACCCATTCAAAAATGTGGGGGAGATTCACAAAGAGTGGACTGCAGCTGGAGTGAGTGCTTCAAGAACCACCACACACAGACGTATGAAAGACATGGGTTTCTGCTGTCGCATTCCTTGTGTCAAGCCACTCTTGAACCACAGACAGCGTCAGAAGCGTCTAAAGAGAAACAGGACTGGACTGCTGGTGAGTGGTCCAAAGTCATGTTCTCTGATGAAAGTAAATTTTGCATTTCCTTTGGAAATCAAGGTCCCAGAGTCTGGAGGAAAAGAAGAGAGGCACTTCATCCACGTTGCTTGAAGTCCAGTGTAAGGTTTCCACAGTCAGTGATGGTTTGGGGTGCCATGTCATCTGCTGGTGTTGGTCCATTGTGTTTTCTGAGGTCCAGGGTCAACGCAGCCACATACCAGGAAGTTTTAGAGCACTTCATGCTTCCTGCAGCTGACCAACTTTTTGGAGATGCAGATTTCATTTTCCAACAGGACTTGGCACCTGCACACAGTGCCAAAGCTACCAGTACCTGGTTGAAGGACCATGGTATCCCTGTTCTTAATTGGCCAGCAAACTCTCCTGACCTTAACCCCATAGAAAATCTATGGGGTATTGTGAAGAAGAAGATGCAATACACCAGACCCAACAATTGAGAAGAGCTAAAAGCCACTATTAGAGCAACCTGGGCTATCATAACACCTGAGCAGTGCCACAGACTGATCGACTCCATGCCACGCCGCATTGCTGCAGTAATACAGGCCAAAGGAGGCCCAACTAAATACTGAATGCTGTACATGCTCATACTTTTCATGTTCATACTTTTCAGTTGGCCAACATTTCTATAAATCCTTTGTTTTTATTGGTCTTCAGTAATATTCTAATTTTCTGATATGATGAATTTGAGATTTTCATTTGTTGTCATTTGTAATCATCAAAATTAAACAAAATAAACATCTGAAATATATGAGTTTGTATGTAATGTATGAATATAATATACAAGTTTCACTTTTTAAATGGAATTACTGAAATCAATCTACTTTTTCATGATATTCTAATTTTATGACCAGCACCTGTATAGATATTGTCTGTTAGAATTGTACATTCTGAATCCTCCTTGGCTCAATTGTCTGACCCTTTGATGTTCATTCTTAGGACCCTTGCTTTTCTACCTTTATCTTCTCCCTTTGACTGCAACATCTGTAATTGTTAAGCTAACAACACAAATACATGCACGCCTCTAACAAGAGACACAATTTCACTTCTTTTTTTGTTTAACAGCACCAATGACTTGTTTTTATGGACAGTAGGCTGAAAGGAAAGGCAGTATGAGAGAGAGGGAAAGACATGCAGGAAAGGACAACAGGTCGGATTTGAACCCGGGTTGCCCGCGTTGAGGGATAAGGCTAACCACTGCGCCACCAAAGCATGCCCCACTCCAGGCACTTCTATCATGATTTAAACACATCAAAGCCTGGATTCTTGTAAAGGTTTTTCAACTATGACAAAATAAAAGTGATTGGTGTGATGGTGTTTGGTCCTAAAGCAGACAGTAAAAGCATTTCCATCAATGTTATTTTATGTGCATTTCAAATTATCACATTAAAATAACTAAATAGAGACAGTAAAATTCAAACAAAGTCACAAAATTTTTTGTACAGAATTTAGTATAGAAATTTTAATGCTTGCTTGAGGTGATTTTTGACGAAGAAAAAGCTAAGAGTAGATGGAAATACATTTGTCTAGCAAAATGTAGAACAACGGACTGCAGTTTTTTTTCTATTTTACATTTCTGTGCCAAATTAAATATAAAGAAAATGAATAATTAGCAAATTAAAATATATTTTTAAAACATTGTTTTGGGCTGTAAAATAATGATAGTTTCATTAGGCACAAGTAAAAGAACAATTAAAACCACCTTACAGTTTTGCAGTCCTCACAAAGTTTTTAGCCACTTAGTAATTTATAGTGGAAATCTGCTAATCAGTGGCAGATCACATTGCAAGCAAGATGAATGGTCCCTAGATTTATGAATTCACAAACTACAAAAAATACATCTTGCCAGGAGCCAGCAGATATGTTTGCCCTCAAAACATGTTTCTGAACAGTGAAATGCAATGGCGTGTATGACATCACCGTGACAAACACAGGCTGAAAGCTGAAGTAAAACAAACATGGCTGCGCCAGTTTTAGCTGGAATACCCTCTATTTATTTGTGAAAGACAAGCAAAAGGACACAATTTTTTTGGGGAAAAAAAATTTCTACATGAGCCTTCCCAGATTAATATGTTGTAGTATAAATTAAATGTGTAAATCTAAGTGTAATTCTGGCTTTTGCTGGGTTAGCATAACGGTACATTCACACCAAACACGGTGACTGTGGTTAGATTTACATAGCAGTCCTTTGCAAACCGTGTTGACAAGAGCAGTGAAGCAGACAGTGTGGAATTCCTCACAGTGAGAGCAGTCCCCATAGATCTGAGCTGTTGCGAAAGAGCTGCACCACATAGGCAGAGTAAAACGGTGAACACTGCACTAACAAATCAATTTATTTTATTCAAAAAAAGGCAATTCACAGCACATCTCAAGTTTACAGAGACAAAACAGTCAGACTGGTTGAACGCTTCTGTTAAGGAAAACCATTTGAGTTTGAGTCAAGACATCCTTCTCCTGGACAAGCTTGCGGCGATGGTTTTCGCTTCCATTTTGTCATTGACTATTTAGCATTCCCTCATACCATGCATACATACAGCGATAGGCAGGGAACTGACTAGATAAATTAGCATCTTCCTTAGGATCCACAGATGTAAACCCAAACAGGGCTTCAATCACATTGACTTTAGTACCACCAAAGCCAGCATAACAATCTTAAAATGGAACACCACTGGTCCATGCCAGTAAAATACTTTATACCACTTTCAGAACAAAGTGCACAGGTAAAAGAAACACTTCAAACAGTTAAGCTCAATCCAGAACCTTCATTTGTCACATCAGAATATTGAAAAGGTCCTCCACAAGAGCACACTGAGATTGGTCAGCCAAATGTTAGCATTCCCTTACCCCAAACAACCAGAAGAAAACGTTTCAAACCTGTGCAACTGCCCAAACAACACATCATTCCGAGTTTGAGAAAACAACCCCCTAACTGGAAAACTAGAAAGTGGAGACCTCCGTCAAGCAGCTCATTTACCTTGACATCTTCCACCTAAATTAATACTTGTTTTCACAGGATCCTTAAAAGAATTCCTGGGTACAGATGATGGTCCAGACCATCCCCCCATCATTTGTATTCAGTCACAGTATGCACCTTCTGTGCATGTATATAATATGTTTTGTCCAGTCGTGGATTTTCTAACCCACTTTTACACTCAGGCCATAACCAGCATGCTATTTTTAGACTTCACTACACAAATGTAAAGAGCTGAGCTATAATTCAAATAATATTCTCTGATGCCCAACTGGAAACTGTCATGGTTTTGTTCAAGTTTTATCTCTGAGTTTTCACTGGTCTTATTTTTCATTCTTGTGTTCTTGGTATTTTGATTATATTTGAGTTCTTAGATGTTTCCTGCTTGCCGTCTTGTGTCAGTCTCCTTTTTCCTAGCTCCCTTCTTCCCTCTGTCCACACCTGCTCCATATCTGCTAACTAGCCTGATCTTTGTTTCTCTCTCCCATTTATTCTCCTCCTGTTCACTCACTCATGGCTGGTTTGTCATCATTTTTTGTCCCCTCGTTTTGAGTATTCCTGGTCTTCAGAATTTTTCAGGATTTATGTTTTTGGATTTTTGCTTCTGTTACCCTTTTTGTTATTAAAACTGCGAGTTACCAACTCAAGCTTTTGTGTCTGCATTTGGGTCCTGTCAAACCTCCACTCCCACCTTGACAGAAACATAATCACAAAAGACCTTGAAAAACTATTTTGTATTGTCCTGTATAAGATATTAACGATATTTTTTGCATAAAGGTTTTCCCCTAATTTGTTTTGCACCGATATAAATCCTCAAACCTTAATGTCCTTTAAAAGCCCAACATGGTTTAAAGCAACTCTCGTGTGCATCATGTGTTAAATATGTAAATGGCACATGCAAGTATTTTGTCAGTATAATTTGCAGTGAGTGGTGGCGATAGGTTTCTATTAGAAAAGTTTGTATTGAAGGATTTCTAGTTCAAAAGATAGTCCTTAATAAACGGATATGTTAAAGGTACCAAAGGTAATCATCGCTAAGAGTGATGCATCGTTTAAAAGAAAGAACTTAAAAATGAACAAATTCAAATATTACAAACTTATAATTCACACATACTAGTTTAATTCTAGCTCCTCCTGTGTTTCAAGCTTTCAAAGTGTCACCTTTACCAAGAAAACAGAAATGAAACATCAGTATTTCATATCAAACAGGCAATCAGGTTGTGGTTTTGCTGAGCTGTAACGGAAGCCCAGCTTTCTTTGATAGTGGCCTCCGGGACTTCTGCATTGTTGCGGCTGTTGGTAGATCATCATGGAGTTAAGGAAACAAGCTGCACATGAGGTAGAAAATATGGAAATAAACCATTTTGATTATCATGAATGGAAAACCTTTGAAATCACCAATCACATTTAGCACTTAAATATCTAGGTCCATCTGTCATAATTTATCACCTATTATCAATCTAATGGAAAAAAACTGAGTTCAAGTCGAACATTATCTGAATTGTAGAATGGGAAGACATGAATAGAAGCTGCCATGAATAAATCAATAGTAATATATCTAACAGTTTTTAGGTTTTAGAATCCCACTCAGTGCAATGGGGAAAAAACACCCTCCCTCTGTGTGGCTTGTTATATGCTGCTGGCTCAATGTACTAGGTGCCAGTCTGTGAAAGCTGCATGGGAGGTGAGTAGCATTCTTCAGCACACAGTATAACAGCAACATAGTGAAACAAAACTTTTTTACTAACTTAGACAAATAGTGTGTAATAACTATGAGGTAGATGAGTCCTTGGCACAATTTTTTGTAGTTATTGTTAATATTGGAAGACACTACATGTGCTAAGTTAAAAGCTAACACAATGATCTGTTGTAGTGTGCTGAGTTAAGTTGAGCCGTTACACTGATTCGAACCCAGATATGTTCTCATTCAGGAAATAAACTGCCTGATCACCCAGATTCTCCTTGTCTTCATTAAAAGAAAAATACACAACACAGAGTGGAGGGGTTACTTGGGCCGGCCTGGTACAGTGAAGTGAAGCAGAGTCCAGTTACATATATGAAAACAGTTTGATTAAAAGGTTAAAATAAGAATTTGGAGGACAGCTTTTTGATTTCATCTTTTTAGAAAAGTTCATTTTTACTAGGGCGCAGAAAGAATAGTGGCCAGAAAAGAAAACCATTACTTGGTATTTTCAGGTCTATCTGAATTATGGAAGGCCATAAAAAGGGAGATAGAGAAAACTATCAGTACAATGATGAAATAAAGAAACACAGTATTATAGGCTTAGGAGGAATTCCTGATAGGGTCAGGTCCCTTGAATAAATCATTAGAAAAACCTATATATTTAAACAATTCAAAAATAAACGCCAAAAACAAATCGCTATTCAAGTTGGAAAAAACACCACCCGCCACCATTGTTGGTATAGTGGTTTAGTGCAACTGGAAATAGACTCCCGGGACAAATGTGCCTTCTTGAAGGGGATCTACAGTACATTTGACTACTAGCACAAATGACTGATCTCCAGTAAGTAGCCATTTTGACCTAAAGACATGGAAATTAATAAACATAGTTCCACTTATCAATAGAATCAACACATTTACAGTTTAGGTCATTCTGCATGCTGTTTACGCCATAATCACACTGTAGTGTAAATACAGGACGGATGGGGGAGCATTGTGATGGAGTTTATGGGTGTTATCATTCAGTTCTCTGGTCAGCTTGCCTCTAAGGTCAATGAACAGTACTCAGCATTGATGAACAGTGGTGTTGTTCATTAATGCTGAACAACCCCAGACCACCCCCACAGCAGGTGGGGGTGGTCTGGGGTTGTTATCAAACAACAGATCAGATCAGAACCAGGCAAGAGTTTATCATTTATTTACTAAAAAACACTGTGTGTTTACGATCAGTTAATTCACCAACAAACTTATTTTGTTTTGGCTCATCTTATAGAAAAGCAGTCCCAAAAACTGAGACGAATTGAAAGATGTCGGCAGTATTTGAGCCTTGCTGTCAAATGATCCAGTGTTAGCTCTCTGTGTATAGACATTTGGGCCTACACTGAAAATTTATTAAAAAGAATTTTACAAGACATAAATCTTCAACCTCATTTTTTGCATCCCAGGTCACCTAGGTGACATCTGGACTCCACCTTTCCACCAAAAGTAAGCCTGCGGCCATGGCAAATGCAGCAGCTGATGGAAAGATTAAAGGGTTCTGGATGTTTTGGGCTAGTGAAACACCTCTATTTCACATTACATGTATTGGACCCTGTGCATTGGTACCTGTCAGTGGTGACCAAAATGAAGAATTAGTGGACTTGTGGAACCTGCTCTCCTCCCCCCTCTAGATTCAGGGTGATTCTTCTTGACCTACAGTGTCTGTTTTGGGATTCATGGAAACCAGCGATGGCTGAGACTCACCAGTCTCTGCCAGGATCGGTTTGATAAACCCCAGGACAATGCCACAGAAAACCTTCGTCATTAAAGATTTCTTGTCCTTTGAAGGATTAGATTTCTTATTCATAACTGAATCATGGGCAAGTGGAGTCCAGCATTTTTAATTAACTTTTACTGCAAAACTGTTGCTATTTTCATTTTCCACTGAAGTGGAATCAAGGAGGAGGAAAAGTGACTGTTTTTAAGAATTGATTTACCTACAAACAGTTATCTTCAGCCTTTTTTTAGCAGCTTTGAACTCAGCCTATTTGAACTTTGCAGCTCTCACGCTGTTCTATGTGCGCCGCTGTATCAGCCACCAGAGTACAAGAGAAATGTATGTGTACATTTCTAATTTTTTTACCTATATTATACCAAAGTACGACAGATTTCTTATTGTTTGTGATTTTAATATTCATGTTTGTTGCCCTGCTTTACCTTTGGCTAAGTAATTCCTCAATGTTATTCATTCTTTTAATCTTGGTCCCACACATTATTATTTAATGGCTGTTTTATGTAGGATAGAGTTGTTCTGTACTAAAACAAAGCCTTGTTCTCCAGCTCGGCTGTGTTGTTTTTTAACCCCTTTACTGTTGGTCAGGTTTTCTCTGCTTTTAATCAGAACTGTACTGTGCTAGATGCTGTAGGGAAATCCAAGGATCACAGGAAATTATTTTATTCTTTCAGCAAAGTGGCTCTTGATTCCGTGGCACCATTAAAAATTAGACACTCTAAAACCAAGCATGAACCGTCATTTAACAATGACACTTGAGCTGCCAGGAGAAATCGTTACAGAGCTGAGGCCAAATGTAAAAGAGAGAAATTACAGCTGTTGCTTTAAGTAGAAGGAATGCAGGTGATGTAACCAAAAGACTGTGAAAGAGCAAAAGAAAACACCTTTCAAATGAAATTTTATCAGTCACAATCCATCTGTTTTATTTAAAACCATTGACTTTTTTTCTGAATGCTCTAATGGAAGCTATAATGCCCTAGTTCGATGAAGGGTCAGTTGGTGTAGCAGTAAACTGTTTTTTCAAATTAGGTATGGCTGCAATAGGCATGTGCAGCGACATTTTCTCTCCAGTTTCCCAGCATTTTGCTTCAAAGTGTGCAGCTCTGTATCAAACGCATGAGTCAGCTTCCTATTACCAAAGGTCTTCTTTTTTAAAGGGGTTCTCTTTTCTCAGGCAGTATGTCGACAGTTGATGACTCTATAAACAAAATCATCAGTTTGTTATGAAATTAATTAAAACCAGCGGTCCACAACATTTTTTGCACCACGGACCGCTATATGTGAGACAATATTTTCACGGACCGGCCGGTGGGGGGGATACGATCAAGTAAAATCAAATACAAACAGCATAAAAATAAAACAACAAGCCGGTCCCATCTAGGCGTAATAGGAGACAATGACACACAAAGTGTGCTCCTGATGTCCAGTCTGCTCCGTAGCTTTGTTTTGGTCGCTGTAACCGCAGAAAATCCTGCTTCACAAAGATAGGATGCTATAGATAGGATGAGTCTTGAACTGAATTAACCTGTGTCAAGAGGCACAGATGCACCGACTGATGTAATTGGGAGAGAATACCGCAATTTTTTATAATTTTCAAAATAAAACATTACTCAGACTCTTATCCTCGATAAACTATCGATATATATATTTTATTTCTTTTTTTTTCTGTGCCGCCCGGTACCAAATGACCCACGGACCGGTACCGGTCCGCGGCCCGGTGGTTGGGGTCCGCTGACTCAAACAGTTGCCCTCTGCTGTATTGTTTACAGATACAGAGATAAAAACTTAAAAACAGTAAAAAATAAAAAACAGTTTCTTTAAAATTCCTTACAGAATTTTCAGAGAATGATCTGCTAAAGTAAAAAATTGCTTTGAGGAAGAAGAACTGTGTTAGTCATTTTTAAGGTTACCAAACATTTGTCAGATAGGACAGGCTTGTGATGAAATACTGTTTTCTACACAGTCAGTAACAGGTCAGCACAACGTCCATCATGGGAAGACGAGAATGTATAGGACTATGCACAATCTTTTTTTTTTTTTCAAACTTTATTTATTGAACATTTTAAACTTAGGACAGACATTGTTGGAACAGGTAAAGCATCAATACAAACTCAATGTCACGGTCTGTCAACCCCCAAACCCCCTGACCACCCACCCCACCCACAGGCCAGAAAATAAATCAATAAACAAATAAATTAAAAAATAAAAAGTAAAAAAATAATAAATAAATAATAATAAATAAATAAAAGTATAAATAATAAGAATTATAAAGAGAAAAACAGGTTTAAAAAAAAAATAAAATAAATAAAATAAAAAAAAAGAAAGGGGGGGAGGAGACATGAATGTATATATAAATAGGTAATTAGAGAGCATGTAAGATATTCAATTGTCGTCAGGGTCAAGAAGATTCAAGGAGTCAAAATATCTACAAAAAGGGTCCCATGTAGCTTGAAATGGCTTGGTGAAGCCTCTGAGAGAAAACCTCAGTTTCTCTATTTTGAGATTGTAAAGCACCTCTCGAATCCAGCGGGTATGTGAAGGGGGTTGTGGGTCCTTCCAGTTAAGTAGGATCAGCCTACGAGCTAAAAGCGTGGTAAATGCTATAGCCCGGTTCATTCCTTTAGGCAGGTTAGAGGTAGGGGGGATACCAAAGATTGCAGACAGTGGATTGGGGATAACCAGAGAACCATATGCTTCAGACAGTGAATCAAAAATCCCTCTCCAGAATGGTATCAACTCGGGACATGACCAAAACATGTGTGAATGATTGGCAGGCGAGAGTTTACATCTGCCACAGGCTTCATTTACAGAAGAATAAATTTTTGCTAGTCGTGAGTTAGTGTAATGAGCCCTGTAAACAACTTTGCATTGAATAAGTCTATGACGGGCACAGATAGAAGATGAGTGAACTAAAGACAGTGCAGATGTCCATTGTTGTTCTGTGAATACAATGTTAAGACTCTCTTCCCAAGCTGTTTTAACTGCGTTTGCGGGTGCTGAGGTTTCTGACCAGATAAGCTTATAAAGTGTCGAAATGCATCCTCTAAGATTAGGATCAATTACGAGAAGAGAGTCTAATAGGGTTTCTGGAGGGCGATTTGGAAAATAAGGGAACAACTTCTTAACATAGTCACGAACCTGGAAAAAGCGAAAAAAGTGGTGTTTTGGAAGATTGTATTTGACAGACAACTGTTCAAAAGAGGAGAAAATGTTTTCAGAATAGAGATCTGCTATTGACTTGATACCACTGTCATGCCAGATTTTATATCCTAAATCTCGGGACGGTTCAAACATACAGTTTTTAAACAATGATGTCAGGGCGGATGGGTTTGAGAGACCAAGCTGTTTCCTAAACTGATTCCATATTTTCAAAGAAGTGGACGCGACAGGGCAAGTAGTTAAACGTTGTAAAGGGAGTTGTGAGCACAAGACTGAACGGAGTGAGAACGGGCAGGATTTCCTCTCCAACTGTACCCAGACTGGCAAGGGGTCCTCCTCCTTTATCCAAAACAGCAACTTCTGTGCATTTGCAGCCCAATAGTAATATCTAAAAACTGGGAGGGCAAATCCTCCTTTCTCCCTGGGGGACTGTAAAACCGATCTACGAATTCTGGCAGGCCTCCCAGCCCATAAAAAACTTGAAATCATTGTGTCCAATTTTGCAAAAAATGACTTATTTAGAAAAAGTGGAAGATGTTGGAACATATAAAGAAATTTGGGAAGAACCACCATCTTCACTAAGCTTATTCGGCCAGCGAGCGAGATAGGTAAAGTTGACCAGCGAGTGAAGTCAGCTTCTGTCCTCTCCACCAAAGGAGTAAGGTTAACTCTATATAGGTCGGGAAGAGATAGCACAATTTGAATACCCAAGTATCGGAAACCATTATTAGACCAGCGAAACGGTACTGTTGAGGGAGGGAGTTTTTTAGCGGCATCATTAATAGGCAAAAGTTCGCTTTTTTGATAATTAAGTTTGTATCCTGATATGGTGCCAAACTCGTTAAGAATGTGTAGGACGGCGGGGATGGAAGAAATAGGATCTGAAACATACAACAAAAGGTCATCTGCATATAACGAAACTTTATTGACTATATCAAATCTTGTTATGCCCTTAAAGGAGGCCTCCGCACGCAGCCAGAGGGCTAGGGGCTCGATCACTAAAATAAACAAGAGTGGAGACAGGGGACAGCCCTGTCTGGTACCCCGGCTTAAAGGAAAAGGGGAAGAGATAACATCATTAGTCCGTACTGAAGCTTTTGGTGAAGAGTACAGAAGTGTTACCCAATCAACAAAGGTCTTGCCTAATCCAAATTTTGTCAGTACCTTGTACAAAAAGCTCCATTCAACCCTGTCGAAGGCCTTCTAGGCGTCGAGGGACACAACGACTTCAGGGATTGTAGTATTAGGGGAAGTGATGATATTGAAAAGCCTCCTGGTGTTGCATGAGGACTGCCTCCCGGGCATGAAGCCCGTTTGATCTAGATCGATAATTGAGGGTAGAATCTGCTGTAAGCGTAATGCCAGCACTTTAGTTAAGATTTTAAAATCCACGTTCAACAAGGAAATGGGCCTATAGCTGCTACACGATAAAGGATCTTTGTCCTTCTTAAGGAGCAACGAGATCGTAGCCTCCGACAGGGTACCGGGGAGCCGGCCCAAAGAAAAGGCCTCGTTGTACATCTCTTTAAGAAAAGGGCTAAGCAAAGTGGAAAAAGCTTTATAGTATTCAGTGGTAAATCCATCGGGTCCGGGTGATTTAGATCCTTGAAGACAACCTATAGCCTCCTGTACCTCTAATGTAGTAATTGGGGCCCCGAGTCGATCTGCCTGTTCTTCAGTAACGCAAGGAAAGTTGATTTTATCTAATACATTATCAGGAGAGGGTGGAAGGTCGGATGTATAAAGAGAGGTATAGAACTCAACAAAAGCATCATTAATGCCCTTTGGGTCAGTGGTTGTTTCACCAGAGCTGGAATTAATAGCTGGTATTAGTCGAGAGGATGCCTCAGCCCGAGCCTGATATGAAAGAAGTTTGCTGGCCTTATCTCCCGATTCATAGAAAAGTTGTCTAGATTTAAGCAATGAAGTTCTGACAGAAGTAGTGGAAATTAGATCAAGTTCTGTCTGTAAGGAGAGTCGTTTTTTGTAAGTGTCGGGATCCGGATAGGCAGCATACTGTACATCCACTTCCTTGATTTCCTTTAAAAGCTCATTAAAGCGGGCAGTTTCAGTTCTTTTTTTATTAGAAATGTAGGAGATAAGTTGGCCTCTCATGTAGGCTTTGGATGCCTCCCAAAGGCTACTTCTACTAATATTGTGCACGTCATTTAGTTCGAAAAATAGGGAGATTTGGGTACGTATAAAGTCTTGATAATTTTCCTCTGCTAAGAGAACAGAGTTGAATCTCCATTGCCTGAATGGGCTTGACCGGTACGGTAGTGCCAAGTCAAGGGAAACTGGAGCATGATCTGATATTACAATGGTGTGGTAGTCAGTGGAAACTAAATTTGAGATTAATCTAAGGTCCATAAGGAAGAAATCTATCCGGGAGTAAGAGTGATGAACATGTGAGAAGAAGGAGAAAGCCTTGGTGGAAGGAAATTTATGTCTCCAAGGATCAACTAGACCAAGTCGCTGAGAGCACGCAAGTAAAGTTTTTGCTGCCTTCGTAAGAGGGGCAGGTTTATTGGAAGAACGGTCTAAGAAAGGGTCCTGGACCAGGTTATAATCCCCTGCAATTAGTATATAGTGATTTTCGACATCCGGAAAAGATGAGAAAAGTTTAGATATAAAGTGGCTGTCGTCCCAGTTAGGGCCATAAACGCAAACAAAGAGAAATGGCATTTCTCGAAGCCTTCCAGAGACCATGACATATCTGCCATTGGGATCTAGAACTGATTTCTCTGGTATGAAAGGAACGCCTTTACGAAAAATTATTGCAGCGCCCCTGGCCTTCCCGTTGAATGTTGAGTGGAAGATGTCGCCGGTCCACTGTTTCCTAATCCTTTTGACATGACTATTAAGCATATGGGTCTCCTGGATGAAATAGATATCCCCCTTAAGTTGGTTTAAATGGGTCATTACACGTTGCAATTTAACAGTATTACCCAACCCCTTCACATTCCAAGAAACGAGTCTAAGTGAGGTACTTACATTTGTTGTCATGTTTCATGTATTCTTAAGGTTATGGAGATGTTACAGAGGCTTCCAGCATGTACCTGGTGGGACCCGGCGTAGAGTAGCAGGTATCTGAAAAGACATGAGTAGGGGAGAGACGGAGGGAAGAGGAAGGAGAAAAAAAAAAAAAAAAAACGAAATAAGAATAAACCCCATGGCCCAAAATATCCCATACATACATGAAAAACCAGTGTCCATTGCACAGTGGTGTTCAGCACCATTAAGACTTCCAACTTCGTCATGGTCCAAAAGGTGGAAACCCCCCAGCCATGTATAAAGCATTCCGATGACAATTATATGAATTCAAACCTTCTTTATCCCAACTAGGCGCGCCAGAACAAGTCCCCAACGGTAATAGAGGCATTGTAGTAGAAAAATAAGAAATAAAAAATAAATATTAAAAATAAATTCAATAAGTAGATAAAAAAGATATATTAATCATTGAAAATGGCTAAATAAATTAGGTAAAAGTAAACAATGATAGATAAGAAACGTAGTAAGCAAATAAGATTTACTCAAAAAGGTATACGACAAATACAAAGTCCTGTAAACTAGGATTACTCAACATTTAAACATGTTTATGAACCAATAACCTTCTTCGAAGTATACAGAGGAAACACTTTGAACAGAAACATACAGCCATGGTCAGGCTGCTGCAAATATTCAAGTCATGGCTCCGTGATCATCATTTAGGGAAGTTAAAGTCAGTTTGCCTCTGGTTCTTTCTGTCGATGTTGACGGGATGCAAAGTCTGCCGCCTCCTCTACGGAGGGCAAAAGTTTCCTTGATCCGTCGGGTAGCACAACAGTTAGCTTAGCAGGGTACCTCAGTGCGGGCTTGTAGCCTAGCTCGAACAGCCTCTTCATCACGTCCCGGTATTGAGTACGTTGTTCCAGAACCTCCGGGGCGTAGTCCTCAAAGATATGGATAGGTGTGTCTTTATACTTCAGTTTGCCCCGCAGCTGTCGGGCAGCCCGCACAACCAGCTCCCGGGTTTGGAAATGATGGAAGCAGATCACTACATGCCGTGGTCTACCCGTGGTTGCTAGCCTAGCAGGCTGCGCGCGGTGAGCCCTATCCAGCCTCGGGGGTGAAGACAGAATGTCCGCACCAAGCACGTCACATAATAGTTGGGAAAAGAACTCCGTTGGTCTGGTCTGACTTTCTATTTGTTCCGGCAGACCCACGATTCTTATGTTGTTACGGCGGGTCCGTCCAGCGAGGTCGATCAGCTTAGCCTTTAGCTTAGTATTCTCCGCAGCTACCGCGGCTAGCTCAGACCGCATGCCAGTCAGCTCGTCACTGGTGGAGTTTGCGAATTGTTCCAGACTGGCAATACGTTGGTCATGGTCTTCAACAGAGTTTTGGACACTGATGAGCTTTGTCTCGTACCTCGAGTAGGTGTCTTTGATCTCCGTTAGTAGTTCGCTTTTGGTCTCCGCTAGCTTAGCTGTTAGCACGGCTGTGAACGCGGCGACATTAGCTGAATCCTCACGGTCTTGCTCATCTCTCTTTGGCTTTGGAGGCATGATTCTGTTCCTAATAAGGGCAGGTTGTTACTGGGTTACTTTTTGGGAGTGAAAATGAGTAAAAAATCAGTAGAGGTGATAAGTTCGGGGAGTGCTGAAAAATGCGTCTAGCCCATCGCAAGACCCAGCCGGAACTTATGCACAATCTTAACAAAGTCAGTTGAGTCTAAGTTAGCATCAATGTCCAAACAATGCCCACATTTTGTTGTAAAGTGAAAGGTTGAAAGCCATCATTTTCAGATCGTTGAAAAGATGTCAACAAAATAAGACTGACAAAACACAGCCCAATTTCAAACACTATTTCTGAACAAAATCATGACTATGATGCACCGACTGGAATTGGTCTTAAAACCAACATCTAAATGATTTCTGTTGTGTGTGGGGGGGTCACAGTTACATGTCCTGGATGACATCATCTGTTGATCACAAGAACTGCCACCCCACCTCCTTGGAATTTTCCAGTCGTCTTTAAATCTCTCCCACCAAGCAGAAATTGGTTGAGAAGACATTAAAAGGTGACATGATTTACGTCCAAGCAAAATCTACATTTCGTAGATGAAAAGCTGTAATATTCAGATTGTTGGAAAGAAGTTGGAAACTGGGTTTTCAACAACTTTTCTATTATTGGACTTAATTACAAAATCAGACCAAGCAAACACAGCCAGTTTTCAACAACTATTTCAGACTAAATCTATGACAGATTTTGAAATCATCTAAATTATGTTGTTTGGGGGACTGTCTGCTCATATGGTCAGAAAACCTGGCAGAGAGACGCTGTAGTCAGACATGATCCTCCATCCATGTGTCAGTAAAGCAATAATGCTGCATTGCTGATATTCTGGCTGGGATTTTTCAAGGCTGTGAAGTTCTTCTAAATTGTTTCCTAAATATCTCACAGTGCCCATGATGATTGATGGAAAAGTTGGCTTAAATTTCTTGTTCATTTCTCATCTCCTTGATCCTCCTCTGCATCCCTGTCGCCTCCTTATCAACTCAGCTGGTATTTGCAGAGGTAGTTGATGTATTATTTCAGCTTTTGAGATGTTAATTAGCTGCAACTGGTTATAAAAATCACAATCAAGTTGTGTCATGGTCTTGGTTCTGCTGCTCTTTACTTTGCTCCTTGTTTTCTAGATTTATTGGTTTAATTCCAGTTTTGTTGTAATTTCTAGATTTATGTTAGTTCTCATGTTTTTCTGTTGTCCTCTATTGCCCTCTTGTGTGTGTGTGTTCCTTTCCCCTTGGCTCCCTCGTTGTTTCCTCTCACACCTGCTCCTTGTCAGCTCGTTAGCCGTCCCTTTGTCTCTCTCTGCTATATATGCTCTCCCTCTGCTCTCACTCTTTGTTGGTTCCTTGTCTTTGCTTTCCTCCCATGTTGTTGTCCACGTTCCTCGTCTCTCCCTGGCTCCTCGTGTTTGGTTTCCCCAGATGTCTCCATAGTTCTGGTTTGCTTTTGATTATTAGTTGGATTTTTGCATTCCTGCCTTTGTTACTGTTTTTGCCCCATTAAACTCCCAAGAAATCTCCTCAGCCTCTCTGCCTCTGCATTTGGGTCCTCTACCACAACTAACCCTGACAAGTTGGTTGTGCATCATTGGTATCGAAAAAGAAAAAAAAAGAAAAATCCATTCTGGTTTCACAGCATTCAACACCAGAAGCAAAAAAAAAAAAAAAAAGTCAGAACAAAGAAACTCAGATTCACCAATGGAGAAACTAAAGAAGTTGTAAAAAAAGAATGTCAGAGTCAAGCTGGCAAAGCTACTCCCAAAATACAGCCACCTTAAGTAGCACAACCTGACAGAGCAGGAGAGAGGAAGGAGAGATTAAGAAATAGGGAAAGTCATAGGAGACAGAAAGGGGGGTGTTAAGCCCTTTTAGTGCAGGACTTAGCTCCTCTGCAAAGATGTGCACATTGTCTTTCCAAACTCCAACACAAACTAAGTCAATGATTTCACCATTGCATTTGTCACTGTTGACTTCAAAGGGTATGCAGCTGGATATTTGGAACTTTAACACAGCACTGTCAGAAAATAATCCTTTCCAAATACTGAAGGTGGAAAAGGACAAACACAGTTAAGAATAAGGTTTTCAGAACGTTCAGCGATCATAGAAATGGGTTTTAATGGTGCTGGTTTAATGGACTGATTGTCATGTTTGGTTTAAGGTTTCTAACCCACATGCAGAACACACAGACTCAAGGGAAAAAAGTTCAAAGGTTTATTGAAACACAGAGAATAAAGAACTGATCCAAGGGGTTATTAGATCCAGGACTGGTCACGACTGGGTTCACTGCAGAGGGGGACAGAGTGGTTAGCTGAAGTCCAGGTAATTTGCAGAGTTAGAGAGTGCAGGTCTGTACCTGATCTGGAGTTGAGCAGAGCGGCAGAGAGGGGGAACCAGGAGGGTCCAGAGGCTGTCGGCAGGCTGAGGGCTTGGCGGAGGCAGAGCTTGCTTTGAGAGTTTGCAGGTAACAGGTTTGAGTTTCCCTTTCAGATTCTTCTGAGAGCGGGCAGGCAGGTCTTGACAGGTTTGATTCTCCAGGGTTCTTCACAGATCAGACTGACAGATTTCCAGCAGAGAAACTCTTCCAGGTTTCAGGCAGGTTCAACCTGGGAAGCAGAGAGGACAAAAACAGATTAGGTTCAGGCTTTCTTGGAGTCAGAGATTCAGACAGGCAGGTTGGCTCAGGCTTGCTAACCATAACTGGCAAACACTCTGGCGCTGAAGTGATGTCCTCTGCCTCTTTATATACCGGTCTCCTGATGAGCAAACCAGCCGCAGGTGGTGAAGTCAGCTCCAGCTCCAGGAGACCTAGAATGCCCTCTGGTGGAGAAAAATTGACAGACCTCCAGATCCCAACACTGATTAGATTTTCCTCCCGGGTGAAACACAATAACTTCTAATGTATAACCATTTGCCGAAACTCAGTTGTACCCCAACTGAAAATGATCATCCCCCACAATGTGGTCAGCTATAGTTACCCATTTTCGACATAGCAGGCCTTATGCAATATGCATCATCAAACTGCGGTGGTTGTTTCAGTTCCAGTAAAGACATAAGAAAATATTTGTTTTAAAAATGGTTACTTCTGCTGCTCATGCCATTAAACCTGCTGTAAAACTGTCAGATGAAACTCATTTAAAGATGGAACCTCAAAAATCAGATCCATGCATTCAAATCACAGCCAAAAGCACCCAAAAAGTGGATTACTAACCAAATTTACAAAGAATCACAAAGGAAAATATGATAGGCCCCCATTTTATCACAACTTGGCTCTGTGATTATCACAAAAAATAGGGAAAAAAGACACAATGGCCTCATTTGCAAATACTTTTTATAATAGAAATTGTAAAATCAAAATGAAGAAAATAAAACCTGTCTATATAAGACAAAAGTAAAATTCTAAATCAGCCAGACCAAAAACCAAGGAGGACAAGTAAGGGGAGGGATAAGCCTAATCTACTCCACTCTTTTGTATAGAGGGCTGAAGAACAGATGCTGGTACTTGGTTTATTACTGGACTCCATCTATCATCCTCAATCATTACAGCCACTCCTGTTTCACGGTAGTAAGTCAACTGAGGGGGTCGTCACAATTAACCATAATGTACATAATTAAAAGTAAATAAAGCCTTGAAACATCAACCAATATGTGGAATGAATCTTGGTAGCATAAAAGCGCATTTTGCTGGATTTCCTCAGAGAAAAGAATTGTAAATAAAAGGACACAAATATGTTTGGTCCATTTTGGGTTTTTCTAACCCACATTTACACTCAGGCCTTAAGCAGCATGCTATGTTTGAACTTTACAACAGAAACATAAAGAGCTGAGCTATAATTTTAAACGTTTTTTTTTTTTTTTTTGTGATGCGCATCTGCAAACACAATCTCAAAAAGCACTGAAAAACCATTTTGTATTGTCCTGTATAAGATAGCAGCGATATTGCAATAAGGTTTTCCCCTAATTTGTTTTGCACCAATATAAATCCTCAGACCTTAATGTCCCTTAAAAGCCCAACATGGTTTAAAGCAACTCTCGTGTGCATCATGTGTTAAATATGTAAATGGCACATGCAAGTATTTTGTCAGTATATTTGTATTAAATGTTTTCTGGTCTAAAAGATAGTAAGTAAGAGTGATGCAATGTATAAAAGAAATCTAACTTAAAAATAGACAAATTCAAATATTATAAACTTATAATTCACTCATACTAATTTAATTCTAGCTCTTCCTGTGTTTCAACCTTTGAAAGTGTCACCTTTACCAAGAAAACAGAAATGAAACATCAGTATTTCATATCAAACAGGCAATCAGGTTGTGGTTTTGCTGAGCTGTAACGGAAGCCCAGGTTTCTTTGATAGTGGCCTTCAGGACATCTGCATTGCTGTGGCTGTTGGTAGATCATAATGGAGTTAAGGAAACAAGCTGCACATGGGGTAGAAAATATGGAAATAAACCATTTTGATTATCATGAATTGAAAACATTTGAAATCATTAATCTCATTTAACACTCTCATAGTAAAATATCTCTGGCATTAATAATCTATCTATCTATTAGAAAAATGGAGATGAATCTAACACTATTACCTGAATTGTAGATTTGGTATACATGAATAAACAGTAAAAATAAAAGCCAAAAACAAAAATCACTATTCAGGTTGGAAAAAACAAAAAAAATGTTTTGATCTCTGCCACCATTGTTGGTACAGTTTTTTAGTACAACGGGAAACAGACTGAGCTGTGCCTTCATGGGAGGGATCTACTAATGTCTGCCTAGAACAAATGACTGACCCCCAAAGCTACTTTAAACAAAAGACATTTAACATCCTGCATGAACTTCAAGATCTAAGTATAATGAACGTATTAACAGCTTGAATCATTCTGCATGTTGTTTAGGTGTGAGTCTGTGCATGATTGTGTGTCTTTGTGTGTCCATGTGTTGGAATGCGAGAAAATAGCAACCTGTCCAGGCTGTACCCCGCCTCTCGCCTATAGACTGCAGAGATAGGCACCAGTCCCAACTAGATTGAGATGAAATTAAAACAGAGAAGAGGTGTGGATGGATGTTTACTCTGGAGAGATGGGGGAGCATTGTTATTGGGTTTTTAGGTGGTGTCATTTGGTTCTCTGGTTAACCCTGTAAGACCCTGAGTCACTGAGTCACCTCTGACTCAATTCACTTGGAGCCAAGCATATGTGCAACAACCATGACAAGGCACTATCAGTGGAGTAACAGTTTGACGAGTCACCATGACAGCATGCAAGAGGAAGTATCTATTTCACACCACCGGAACTGGAGATTTTGATGCAGAATTAGAAAAAAATTGTTGGAGAAAACATTTAAAAGAAAGAACAACAGCAATACAGTTGCAAAGGAGAGGACGATGATGGAGGACAACATTGTTGCTCGAGTTAAGGTGTAAGTTTATATGAATTTTGTAAATGTAAATCACATTCCTAATCTATGCGTGGAACAGTTTGGATTCACCTAGACAAGATCATTAAATGCTGACTGAGACATCATCTCCTCCCATCAGTAACTGGATCAGAACCAGGATAGATATCTTGATCAAATCTAAAGGTTTGCTGCTTATCAATAAATCATTTTTCATCAGAACATCTTCTTCATCTTCCTCATCCATCAGAACACCAGCAGGGGGCAGTCTGGGCTCAGAGGAGGCAGGCCACAGGTAGGGTCATGATGTTCTGGTAGTTCTGGTGGTTCTAGTTCTAAAAACTGGAGCTTTCTGCTTGATGAAGAACCTCCTGGAACCGTCCAGATTCTACCCTGAACATCAGCTGCTGTTGATGTTTGTTTCAGAGTTTCAGCTTTAATGGTTTAAACCTGAACGATGGAACTGAATCCCATTGATCCTCATTCCTACAGTAACACACCTAGAAATGATGGAAACAGCTTCAGGTGGATGGAACCTGTGTGTCTCCGGCCCAGTTCCGGTTCTAACCAGCCCAGGTTCAAGACAGGCAGAAAACCCATGAGCAATGAGGGGCAAAAACTAATTGGCACTGAAACCATTTTAATGTTAATCTGTACTATAAAATGAAGCAACAGGAAAAACAAGAATAACATGTAATGTAACATGTAACCACATTTTCAGAAGATTCTTGGGAATAAATCTATGTAAAAATGTATCCATCAGTGTTGTTTAAATGAATCCAAATACAATAAATGCTGTTGGTCTTTATATTTAATTACATAAACTCCTAGATGAAGGCTGCTCAGTGTTGCAGTTCCTAACACTGTTGTCTGGCAGCCAGTGATGGGACTAATGGCGTTGAAAGTAATGTTACTAACGCCGTTACCTTGTTTTAGTAACAAGAAATCTAACTAATTACTTTGACTGTAACTATAACGCAGTTACCATTGCAGACACCCCGTTACTGCGCGTTACTGAGGTCGCACAATGAACCTTTTTTCATGATAGGAATCGTGCGTGTCTTGTCATGAGAGAGGGGAGGATGAGAATGGCTGATGTATAGTGAGATTTCGTCTGTCAGTTGGGTAGGTGGGTGTTTCAGCTGGTGGGTGTTAACGTACAGCACACAGAGAGAGATGGAGAGTGAGGAGGACTCCAGCAGCAAAACAGCGTTTTTCAGATGGAAATACCGGTGTTACGTCGAGCTGCGTTTCCCCATCACATACGGTTTCCCCTGCATCTCCGCACAGCGCAGGCGACACGATTCACCGCGCAAGCGACAGGAAACGCGCATGCTCGCTAAAGGTGCGCAACAGCCGCCCTGTGCTCACGCCACAGGAGAACTATGGAGAGCGTGAACGATCAAATGATAGCCTAAATGGAGAAAGGGAGAAATATGGATGGATGGATGGATGGATGGATGGATGGATGGATGGATGGATGGATACTCTGCCTTTTCAACCTACTGTATTTTTTATTTTAAACATTATTTGATGGCCTTTGTGGCAGGGATGGAGATCCATATTTTATGTCTCACACAGAGTATACATCTAGATAGATAGATGATAGATAGATAGATGTTGCAGTATCTATAACAACCCAAACACACAGGATTTCAGAATTAGACATCCCCAGTTATTAATTTCATATACTCACCAGATCTGAACGCCCTGTTAAAAAACTTCACATCTTTGTCGTCCTCTCTATTCAGCTGGCTTTGGAAACACACCGCGAGAAGGTGGGGGTTGGGTGGTGAGGGTTACGGGGGCGAGAAACGCAAAAATAACGCAATAGTTACTAGTAACTAGTTACTTTTATTGTGGAGTAACTCAGTTAGTAACTCAGTTACTTTTTGGGAGAAGTAACTAGTAACTATAACTAATTACTTTTTCAAAGTAATGTGCCCAACACTGCTGGCAGCAAGAAGGTTCCGGCTTGGATTCCCAGCTCCACAGGAGTCAAACACTAGATATAGTTTTCATATTCTCCCTGTGGATGTCTGGGTTCTCTCCAGTTACTCTGGTTTCCCCAACAGTCCAAAGACATGACTGTTACATTGATTGGCTTCTCTAAATTGTCCTTTGGTTCCAGAAATGATAATATGGGTCAGAGGCAGAGAAACTGTGAGCAATGAGGGGTGAAATCTAAAAGGCTCTGAAAGCAGTGTTAAGGTTGATCTGTACTGATCACAATGAACCAACAGGGAAATTTTTTTTTCAAAATAAATAACTGAAGAAAGAACCGATTTCCATGAGGCTCTTCCTAATAAAGCTACATTCATATTTAAAAAAGACGTGGTGGCTGGACACTCGCTTGGTGATCAGGAAGAGTAGATTTGCTTTTCCACATTGGGAGGAGCGTATGTGGATCAGACATCTTTTCCAGATGCCCCCTGCATGACTCAAACCAGCAGAAGGACCAAAGAATGACCCAGGACACGCTGGACGGATTATGTCTCTCAGCTGTCCTGGGTGCACCTCCAGCGTTCCCCAGCAGAGCTTGAAAAACTGTCTGGGAAAGAGGGATGATGTGGAGTCTCTGCTGAGACTTTTGCCCAGACAACAAATGAAAGAACTAACAGATTTATACATAAGTGCTGTTTAAATTAATCTATGGTTCTACTTAGCAAACACAACAAATGGATAAACAGTTGTTCTTTCTCTTTAATTACATAGAAAACTTCTTAACGGCTGCCGAGAAAAGCTGTGCCGCATCAAACAGAAAAACAAGTTCTTGTATTACACCTCTTGATTTGACATATATTATTGTAAATAGTTAATTTCTGTATGTTTATTGTCCGTTTTTACTTAATATATTGAATACATTTTTAAAGTAGGACACTCAACATGATAGTATCAGTGCTGCTGCCTTCTAGTTTAGAGGAAAACTGCTTGTTCCAGAGGGGGGGAAGTAAAGGGACGGCCATTCTATTATAACCATTCTAAATGTTTTATTATTTTTTTTTCACAGTTTTTAATTGACTTATTTTTTATCACACATTCCTGGTTTCAAACTTTCAGTTTCACCTCCTTCACATATTTCTTTGTGGATGCTGTTCCTAATAGAAACATGGCATCAGTTTTTCCTAATAATGATTTAAAACATTAAAACAACCATCATGAAGCAATAACTGAGCTCAGTTTGGACTTCATCCAAACGTTGTAGAACCAAACGGAGCTGACAGACTTTTTATGTTCAGCAGGTTTCTTCAGGGAGACTCTGATGTAAATCAGTTGTTGGTCGGCTGGAATAAATCTCTGAGGGGTGTCGACTACAGTCTCTCTATGACAGCATTGTTGCCATGGTTACCTGGTTCTGGGTATTTCTACTACCTAACAGATTAACTAGTAGGCGGGTTCTGGGCGTTCCCAGCAGTTCTTCCTTGATGTGGGTCTGTTTTCTATGTTATCCAGTCAGTCCTGATGTTCCTTCTCCACTGTCAGAGGTACGGTCACATTGCTGCAGGGTGGAAGGGTTAGACATGTTTAAAATGTGAAGTATGGTGAAAATGTTCAGGATAAATGTTGGAGAGGTGGAGGGAAACACAGAGCAACATGTGGAGGCTGTAAGATTCAGGAAAAGAGCATTGGACGTTCAAAAAGTGAAGAAAACAAACATCGAAGTGAAGCTGAGGCATTAAAGAAGGTTCAGGAAGAACAGAAGAAGACTGTTGGTAGCAGTGAAGCATTGAGACAAAGATCAGAGCAGCTTAGTAGGATCTGGAACCCTACAGAGTTTGACAAACTGATTGTGTTTATTGTGTTTGTCATCAACTGTACAGAGCAGGTTAAACATTTGGCTGAACAGATTGAGATGATTGTAAAAGGAGCTGAACAATTCTCAGGGATGAAGAAGATTTCTGGGGCTCAGATGAAACCAAAGCTTGAGGCAGAAGGCAGACAGGCAGGTACAGGTGACTGAGCAGCATGTTATTGCTGCAAAGGAGGTTTGATAGCAAATGGTCAGGAGTTGAAATGGTTCATAGAAAAGCTGAAAGTAGAGCCCGAAATTCAATGTATTCAGGAAACATTGTTCTATCCTCAACTAGACTTTGTTATTAATGGTTTTTGTAGTATTGGTAGAGACAGGGAAGTGGGTAGTGGATGGATGATGTTTCTAAAAAGAGGACTGCAGTACAGACTGCTGCATAAGGGGAAAACACTGGAATATATTTCTACAGAATTACAGATAAAAGGGACTAAATTACAGTGGATTCATTTTTATAATCAATGTTATAAATTATATTTACTTTATTGGGTAAGATTATATTACCTTTCAATGGAAGGGTCATATAGTGTGTAGACTTTAATCCTAATGTGGGATTACAGGACTGATAGGAATGGATCGGTTACTGAGGAGGTGATGGAGTCTAAAGATCTATTGTGCTTTAATGATGGAGACGGGACCAGATCTATAATCAGAACAGCTATAGAGACAGCAGGTGGTTTAACATTAGTTAATGATTCCTTGGCAGGACTCTGATCCTGGAAGATTATTAAAGGCACAACTATTGGAAGGAAACACTTCCCTGTTCTGACTGAAGTTGGCTTCAATAAGCAGGAGGATCCTGGAGGATTGTTTATTGGTCTTTTAGTAGAGCTGACCGAGAGATATAGAAGATAAGAAGTGAAGAAAGAATAAAGGAAGCAGACATGAGTGTTGATATCAGTTCATTCAAATGAAAATTTTGTAATTCTGTTCTAGAAACTGTTCATCGTTAGATTCTGAAGGAAGGCAGGAAAAACAACAACAAGAAGAAAAAGATTGTACCGTGGAGGACAACAGAATGTGATTCGGTTATTAAATCTCCAAATGAAGCTTTTAAGGTTTAAAAAGAAATCATAACTTTCAGTCTCTAATTGAAAAGAAGAAGAAAGGAGCTACGGTGAGAAGGGTTCTAGGAAATCCAGAAAGAGGATTGGAGGAAGGTTGGAGGGCTGCAGGATCTAGCTCTGCTGCCTTGCAGCAGGAAGGTTCTGGGTTTGATTCCCAGCCTGGGGTCTTTCTACATGGGGTCCAAATGTTCTCCCTGTGGATGTGTGGGTTCTCTCTGGGTACTCAAGCTTCCTCCCATGGAAGTGCATCAGCAGTTGCCATAATAAGTCTTTTCTGAACATTGCTGGCAGTTACCCCGAGATTCCATATTGTCCGTCAGCACTTCGCTCACGTACGTCATGTGGAGTACTTGTCTCTCATGCTAATCAATGAGAGCTGTTCCACATCAACCGTTAATCCTCCGCACGTCACCGTCCACGTACGTCTTCTCTATCCGTCACTGTGAAAATACAGAGCCAAGCTATTTTTTGCTCCGGTCAGGTCAAGATCCGTAATTGCAATCGCACCAAACAGGAACAAGAACATCGAGAAGGTCCGGTTTGTCAAATTAAAATATAGTAACGACAGATCTGTAACTACAAATTAGAGCACAATTCTTATATATTCCAAAAATAAATAACAGTGTTTATTTAAATGTTTGGATGCAAACTATTGCTTATTCAACAGACTAGGAAGCAGATTTCTCATCTCCATCAAAATATTTATTTTATACCAAGGGGCTTACAAGTTTAATCAAATCCAGTCAAAATAAACTTCTTAATGCAGGAATGGATGAAGAGATGCTAAGTTTGGAAGTAGAGAACAAACAGTTCATAAAAAAAAGCAGTTTTGGGTGATTCTAGTTATCCCTGTTAGAAAAATCTACAACAAAAAGAAAATACTAGGGCAGAAACTGATGTGCTGTATGCTGATGGGGATTTTTTAATGCGTCATTCTAAATTAAGCGTTCATTTCCACATGTGTACCTCCTATCAATTTATTAATAATATTGCGCATACTTTCCTTGAGCTCAGAGGAAGTCGGAGCAGAGCAAGACGAGAAGAACAGCGGAGGCTGCAGGCCATAAGCGTCGTTAGACCTATTTAAGGGTGGCTTCAGCCACCCTTTCTTTGGCATTAGCCACCCTATAATTATTTTGCGATTTAAAAAAAAATGTTTTTTTTTTCTGTATTTATTTTTTCCTCATATTTTCCCAAAACAAATGCAGTAAAGCACCGAATAAAAGCCATAAAGAAGACAAGTTAATCTGAACAATCATAGGCGTAACTTCCTTAAGGACTGGTGTGGACATGTCCCCACCAATATTTTGTACACGTATTTTGCTTTCGGTGCTGTGTATATCTGATTAAAACCCCATTCATGCCGCTCCTCAGAAAGAAAATAAAAAAAGTTCTCCCCGCTGCTCACCGTCCACAAACCCCGACAAAAAAACTCAGAAAAAAGAATCTGTTGCCTCTCGCTTTCTCCCCATCACCCCCCTCCAACCTCTCCCCATAACATTTGAATTGAAGATATCCGCGGGTGACGGGTCGGGTTCGGTAGTCATCCTAACGGGTTCGGGCGGGTGCGGGTTGGTAAAACTCGACCCATGCAGGTCTCTAAGCTACACTACATTCAGTATCGTTGCCATAGAAACAGACAACAGCGCCAATATATCAGAATTATACTAAAACACACGCAAATAATTTCCCACATAAAAAACAGGACTTTCAGTCCATTACAGTTTTCCGTTTTTAGAGGGTTGTTTATTTTGCGTTTATTAAGTGATGGCTGTGGTATATTAGCTTTCACTGCTATAAGCTTTCGCAGCAGTGATTGATTAATTTAAACACCTGCTCTGCTGATGGTCTATCGGAGTTGGTGTTTAGGTTGAACATAAAGAACACCTTTTATTTGAAGCTTCTTGTAGCTACTGTTTTAATCCCGGCTTTACTTAAAACTTTTTCCTGACTTTGATAGTGTTGCCATTCAGTAGCAAGCACTGCGCCCCTTTTTCTTTTATATGTACACGTACATTTAAGATTTAGCGTGTTAAGTTGACAACTCATGAGCAAGCTGCTTTTTGCAATCTAGCAGGAAGGTAAGGATAGGATCTTGCAGGTGTGACGTCACTCTGCAGGGGGTCCAAAGATAAAAGATTTAAACAATTTTGGCATTGGAATTTCAGATTTAAGGGAGTTAGAAAGTTCACTTAGTAAAAGTGCAAATAATAAATCTGATTACCGATTACTTTTAAGCTGGTTGAACATACTGCGACAGACTGGTGACCTCTCCAGGGTGATCCCACCTCTCACCCAGAACGTGGCTAGAGATATATGCACCAGCACCTCCTGATCCCACTGAGGGATAAGGTTAAAGAAAATGGATGGTTGAACATAGTCCGCTCTCCCAGATTCTATCAAATCAGTATTGATACCCTCAGGGGCGGATTTAGGAAATTTGGGGCCCTAGGCAAAGACAGGCAGGGGGCCCCCTGAGAAGAAAACCCATAAAACAGACCCATTCTACAGATAGAGAAATGTTAATAGAATAGACATCGATTATTTGTTCTAGGTTTTGTCCCTCTCTTCTTGTCCCTTTTTCCTCTCTATTTATCAGCGTTCTGATGGCATTTTAGCCAAAGGATTTTTATCAAAAACATAATTAATGTGCACAAATAAGGATTAGTTGTATTAACCATACATGGAAACAGAGTTTTATGGGGCCCCCAGGAACTTGGGGCCCTAGGCAACTGCCTAGTATTGCCTAATGGTAAATCCCCCCCTGGATACCCTGCTAGTGGATGTTCTTGACAGAAAGACGGAGTTGCTTAATCATATTCTGCTTAAGGTCCCATAAGATCTTGTCCGAGTCCTGGTTTAAAAGTAAATTAATTTTAAAAAGTGACCTAAAATTGACTGTCAATAAATGTTCTACAAAATTGATATATTTATTTGATTTCTTTGATTTGTACTGTCTGTTTAGATTTATGTGATATTTTTTGCACAAAATATATAAGTGAATATTGTAACAGTTTCAACATAAGCATTAAATTGATAAATGTTATTCGCATTTTTTTGGCTTTATCCTTTCCAACAAAAAAAAAAAGGCGTCGCGCAGGTAGCTCCCTTTCTTTATGAGCCGTCCCCACCAACTCTCAACACAAAGTTACACCCTTGTCTTAAACAACGCCTTAGCAGGTGCACTGAAAAAATTTCGGCGCGCGCACCGTGCGCAATATCTTCTAGGGGCTGAGCCACCCTTGTCTCTTAAACCTAGAGACGCCCCTGCTGCAGGCTTTGCTTTGCGCAGGCGGTCTGGGGCGGAACGTGGCGGAGTGGAGGATGTTGGGTTTTGGGGTAAGGAAGGAGTTGGGACAAGGAGACTGTATAGCTCCTACCCACTGCTAGGAGCTATACAGTTACCCACAATCCTTTGTGTGACTGAACATAAAGGCACAGCCCACCTCACAGAGTTTGATCAAAGTCCATTATTTGCTGACATCTTCTCTGTGTGACTCATGCTAATATCCTCACCTTCATATGTTCAAGCAAAAATTTTCATATTTCCATATGAACATTTGAAAATTAATAAAAAATGTGAAATGCAAAAATAAAAGGCATACATTTTTAAGACGATGGAGTACTGTGATCCAAAACTGATATTGACTCAATTGATCACATTACCTAGAAGCTATCGAGCCAGGATGCTAATATTATATATAAAACTTAATAAAAAATATAAGCTGTTTAATATTTCAATTAAATTCAATTCAGTTTATTTTTATAGCACTTTACAGTTCACCAGATTTTCTATCTAAGGAAAACCAGCTTATTGTATCGACTCATTGACTCGAAGGTAATCCCTCACACTAAGCATGCTTGTAGCGACAGTGGAGAGGAAAAACTCCCTTTTAACAGGAAGAAACCTCCAGCAGATAAATAAAAATAATTAATTTTAATTAATTAATAAAAAATATGAGCAGTTTAAAAAAAAAAAAACATGTTTCTGTAGAACCAGTGTCTCTTTCATTTATTCACATAACAGACATTGCCAGTTTTTCTCATGACTGTCTTTGATTTCCTTGCTGCCCACTGAAAGACACAAAGTGTGGACCCACCTGTCGCATTTCTCGCATTGTATCTGTTGAAATAAACACTACATATTTCATATATTTTAATGTTTGTATATATCAATATTTGACATCTAAATATTTTAATACCATTGTCATTGCTGTATTATCATCCATTATATCTTAAACTGTTTTTCATACTACTCACCCAATGAACAATGGCAGTTCCTGGTCCGGGTGGCTTGAAAGTGACACACATTGCACAATGGTTTTGTTCATTAAACACAAAAAAAATAAAAATAAAAAAAAGGTTATTGAACTAACATCTACCTTTTTATTTATTTATATCTTTAAATCAAGAAAATGTTGCACATTTCTCTGAAATTGTCCCCTCTAGGTTAGCATAAAGAAGACCCTACACCCAACATTACCTTTCGTAAACTTTGTTGATGTAGCTTTGTTCTATCACCAAACAGAATACAACCGGTAGTATAGTGACTCATTAAATAGATCTTGTCCATCACACTTGATGTATGAGCAACAGGGGCGGTTCTAGGAAAACATTTCCAGGGGGGCCAAGGTGGGGCAATTTTTTTTTTTTACAGGGGCACAGAAAGAAGAATGGAAAAAAATGACAATCTTTTGTTTAAATAACTATTTTGTTTATTTAGAGCACCAATGAAACAAAAATTTCTATTCAAAATATTTCACCTACAACAGATTAGAACAACAAACCTGTACACTGACATTTAGGAGACTAACGTTAAAATGTTTTATTTCAGTAATCTCTCATGCTCGTCCACTGGCAATACCAAATCCTGCAACATTACAATGTTAGTATTCTGCGTTTGTGGTTTTGTGCAAAATAGTCCACAAAAGCATCAAGATCCAAAGCCTTTGCCCTTCTGGATTCAATGCTTAGCATCCCTAAACTGCTGAGACGTTCATCAGTAATAGTGGACCTGAGGTAGGTTTTCACTAATTTTAGTTTGGAAAAACTCCTCTCACAGGTGGCAGAACTCACTGGGAGTGCAACAGCAATTTTGCACAGTCTAAAAAGCTCGCACAATATGTCTTTGTATGGCTCAATGAAACGGATCAACTCCACTGTATTAGAAGGGTATCCAATCTCGTGACTCTTTAGATTTCTTTCCAAAAGTCTCCTGAACTGATGGAGTTCAGGTCCCAGATCCTCAATATTGGCATCATAAAGATAGCGAAATTGAAACAGAGTGGTGTCTTTTAAAAATGCATCACTCTTGGGGTTAAGAGATTGGATACAACTCTTCAGTTTGGTCTATGAAAAACGTCTTCAGCTTGCCTGGAAGCTGCGTCTTCTGTCCGCCATAACTGTGGTTGGAAACATCTTTAAATTAGGCTGCACTGGTTGATCATCCTTGCACTTACTGATATCTGAAAAGAAATGAATGAAAACATGAGGGTGTAACCGAGAGCATTAGTGGATTCTTTCGCTTGTAATTGTATATATTTATTCATTTTAATACATTAAGATCATACAGAAAAAAGATAACTAAAATTAAGTAATTATTTGAAATTATTGTATTTGTCCTTAATTTGAACAGGTAAATAATATTATCTGCCAATGAGAAAGATTTTTGCTCTTAGAATAGTAAAAAATAATCTCTCTCTCTAAAGTTTCAGATGCACCTTACAGGCACTTTACACATAGTCACACAGGCAATGTATCTTTTTCTTTTCATAACTACTGACGTTTCCTGTGCTGCAAGAAAGTAATGGATCATATCTAATTGGCATAACTACGGTGGCTGAGAAGTGCAAAACACATTTACAATTCAAAAACACACTAACAAATAAAAAACAAAATAACATTTGAAGAAACAAAATTATATTTTATGAAACAAATGCATTTTTGAAAAAAAAGTTTAAATTTTTAAAAATATATTTACAATTCAAAAACACATTAACAAATAAAAATCAAAAAAACATTTGAAGAAACAAAATTATATTTTATGAAACAAATGTATTTTTGAAAAAAAAAGTTTACAATTTTAAACACAAATTTACATTTTAGCAAAGAAACATCTAAAAAAAAATTGACCGTTCGGAAACACTTGTACAAGTGCAAAGACAAAACTGCAAGTGGCAAAACACAGTTACATAGCCAAAAACAAATTAACTAAAGACGGCTACATGGAAAGGGAATGTCCCAGTGACCGGATGTGACGTCACGATTACCCTGACTTGTAGTACAGCTCAATCTGTAGTCCTCTTGCTTCACGTGAAAAGTCAGCGGCGATTTTATTATTGTGGAGCAAATTTCAGCCAATTTACACCATTTTGTTCTTCGTGCAGACGCTCTCTGGAACTTTTACGGGACACGGACCAGGTGGCAGGACCACCGGAACTGCTGCAACGCAGCCACTGCCACGAATTGAGCTCGGCCCTGCAGCTTGGTCCTGCCACCTGGTCCGTGTCCCGTAAAAGTTCCAGAGACCACAATAAGGGCAAAACATTGTTCGGTTAGCGTAAACTTAAGAAAAACAGCTTCAGTGCAATTCTTTCCATCTAAAATCACTGCTGACTTTTCACGTGAAGAAGGAGGACTACAGATTGAGCTGTTTGTACTACAAGTCAGGGTAATCGTGACGTCACATCCGGCCACTGGGACATTCCCTTTCCGTGTAGCCGTCTTTTGTTAATTTGTTTTTGGCTATGTAACTGTGTTTTGCCGCTTGCAGTTTTGTCTTTGCACTTGTACAAGTGTTTCCGAACGGTCAATTTTTTTTTTAGATGTAAATTTGTTTCCCTATAATGTATTTTTTTTTCTCTAAAATAAAACTTTCTCTCACCTAAAATCTAACTTATTTAAAATGTGAATTTGTTTCCTAAAATGTAAATTTCTTTGCTAAAATGTAAATTTGTTTTTAAAAATTTTAACTTTTTTTTCCAAAAATACATGTTTCATAAAACATAATTTTGTTTCTTCAAATGTTTTTTTGTTTTTTATTTGTTAATGTGTTTTTGAATTGTAAATGTGTTTTGCACTTCTCAGCCACCGTACATAACCATGACAGAATCTCAAATATCCTTAAGTTTAAAACTAGCACTCTTATATTTAATTCACTGGTAAAGTAATACCATGTAAGAAAATATTAAATCAGTTCATAACCCGCATGGACTGCATTATAGGCAAAACAATGACGCCAGGTTTCGTTGCAGTAAAAACGACAGTAGCACTCAAAGATGAGCCAAACAGAAGAAACAATCATATTTCTTGCTTACCTCCGTCCCTTTACAATATTTTCCATTAGTCGTCCGACTCGTCTGTAAATGCTATTTTTCTTCTTTCTTTTTCTCGTTGAGAAAATCCTATGTGAGCGCGCACCGCACTAAAGATTCCGCGTGAAACGTTGCGGTATATTAGTTCCAGTTTCCGTGTCATCGCATTCGGTTCGGCGCAGGTGCCATAACGGGGGCCAGGGCCGGTTTTAAAGGGGCACCGGCCCCTGTTGGCCCCTGTCTAAAACAGCCTATGGTGAGCAATAAATGTAGCAGGCCCTCAATAGCCTGATAGAAACAAACAAATGTTCAAAAAATAGTAATAAACAGCCTAAATTCGGATGAAATTATACTTCTGTTACCAGCTTTCAGAAAATGCCCTTTTGATACATACTTCTCCAGTCAACCTCTGGTGTGGCCTAAGTGAGCACAGCTCAGAGTGGTGAATAAGGAGTTTCTGTCCCTTCATCTGGGATGAAATCACTGCAACCACCACCTCGCTGTCCTTTTTTTTTTTTCTTCCAAAGGAGGGTTAACTGCAAAACAGGAATAAAAAACGTAAATGTTTTGAGTTTGGTGCAATGCAGGTATTAATAATTTGAAAGAATTACTAGAATGGTCTTATAACAATTACAAATTAATCTTCATTCATAACAATAAATATAGAAAACAACACATGTGCATCTATGTCTTGGTGATCCTCTTTGACTTTTTTGGACTTCTGCTTGCTCTTCGGTTCATTTTATTTTTTCGGTGGATTGAAGTACTTTGATTGTGATTTGAAGCGCCCAGTAGAGTGTTTTGTTTTTTCCATTGTTCACTTGGGTCATCATCTGATTTGCCTGAACTTGCATTGAGTTTGTCAAAAATCTGCTTCGGTAGATTTTGTTGGATGATTTGCTCAATCTATCTTCCCTTGTGTCATATATTTTGGACACAAACTCTGATGGTTGCAAGTACCTTTTCTTTTGCAGGATTGAATGCTTGACTAAACAAAACCACAGCTCGAGCTGTGATCCTTTGATCTGCCATTTTCATTTCAGTCTTTGAGTGCTGTGTCAGATCACTAAGAAGCAAACCACTCCAAAAAGGACAGATCCACTTGTAAGTTTTTAATAGCACATCAATAACACCAGGACAGTGGTAATGGTTAGTTGTGCCAATGGCATCATTAGAAAGGATGTCACATTCTGCTTGGTCCCTTTGCAATTGAAAAGCTTATGTGAAAGGTGACTATCCAATAATAAAGGTTGGGGTTTTGTCCATAATTATATGCTCTCCTTCCATCTTTATGTCATTGTCCTCCACCTTAAGGCCATTGTTTTCAAACATACACACATCAAGATAACCTTTGCTCTGTTTCACCATTTCGGTGTCCTCTGAATCAAAAAGCACACGTGATAAAAAACCTATTTTGCCATCTTCATGCTGGTGCAGTTTAGAAAGAAAGCAAAGGCATATATAGCATATTGCATTTCACCTTTTTCTGTAGTTTTCTTCACCAATGCTTGCAATACAGCCTTCAAAATGTGGGCTGAGCAAAGGTGAAGCATTGTAAAGATTGGGAATTCCTTGGTTTTTCCCATTGCAATGTTGTATGCTCTGTCAAGGTAGACAGAAACATTTTCTTTGTTGAATGCAAGAAGCACACTATTAATCATTTTTTTAGGTGTTTTGTCAAAATTTTAACTCCACCCTGTGTGTACAAATGTAGAGCAAATGGATAAAGTTGTAGGTGGTGTAGACAGCCTTTAAAAGATGCATGACTGCCGCTCTCCCGGATTACTTTTTGAGTGAGCATCAGTTCTATCATCACGTCATTGTGAAGCCTATAGGTCATTTCAGAGGACATTTCCTTTAAAACATCCTTGGTCATGCTACGAGTTATGTTGCCAGCTGCAATTTCATCAGCTGGTGTATCAGCATGGCGTAATGGAAATTGCTGACACCTTTGGATAGAGCTTTTGCTATTTTTCCTCTTCGCAGATACTTTGCAGTTTAAAATCTTAACACAAATCACTGTAAAGCCTATTTTTTTTATCTGTGGGAGTTGGCTTTTTTCTCTTAGAGAAAAGATAAAAAGCTGCACACTCATCAAAAGTGCATTTTGCTTTTGCACTAAAATACTGACATTTATTTTTGTGGCTATGACTTTGTTTTAACATGCTGGTACTTAAATGCAAGTGTGTAAATCTTTCATTAACTTATGATACAATGTTTCTGTCCATGGTGATCGGAGTTTATTCATGTCATGTTTAGGTTTTATTTTGTCCCACTGTTTTTTTGTAATAAAATTTAAAAAAAATCTGTAGCCTGGATTGCAATGTCTATTTTCAATTATTTCATCATCCACTTAACTGTCATTGAATTCAGCTTCTGGAATGTCCTCTCTATAGCGGCTTCCTTAAAGATCCTTTAGGCGAGTTCGGGTCGGGTCCTCCTTTCGGGTCCTCCTTTCTTGCCCTATTTGTGACGCGCTTAAATGTTTATATTGTTACAGATACGCTGGAATCCAGGATGCTTTTGTTTGTTTATTGTCACCAGCATGAGTTAATGACAGCGCAGCATGGATGATTGTGGCAAACAAAGTTAGATCCGTTAATTAATATAGGAAACAATTGAATACTGAAACAAAATAATATGAAACGTAGTGAAATGAAGCGGTCAAACAAAATTATGGCAGCCCCACCCTTACTCTTCTCATCAGTGAGACAGGTGAGTGCGCACTTATACACCTACTTCCTTGGTGCACACCCACCTCAATTTGAGTCTCCACCTCCAAGACACAACATACACCACATAACCATTTAGGTCTCCTACACTCTCTATCCTCGGTTTAACTCTCCTCGTCTTCATCCATCTTACCGACTGTCTTTCCCTTTCTGTGACTCTTTTTTTCTTTGCTCTTGTGTCCTGATTTGACTAGTGTTGGATAACTGTACACAGTTCTCCCAACCCTTTTGATGTGCACTTTCATTATCCACTTCACTGTTACTGACTTCAGCTTCTGGGATGCCTTCACTATCGTGAGTGTAACTCTCCTCATCTTCATCCGTCTTACCGACTGTCTTTTCTGTTTGTTCTTGTGTCCTGATTTGATTAATTTTTGCTGACCATAACTGTGTGTCTTTTTTTTTTTTTTTTTTTTTTTTTTTTTTTTACAGTGTCCTGTCTGGCAAGGTGGCAATAAGAATAATTGTCTTGATGCCAAAAGGAGCCCAGCAGATTTTACTTTCACAAGTGTAGCGGTATCGCAATTGCCATACCGCTCCACTTGTTTCATGTATATAAATTGCTTTATTATAATTATGCAGGGAGTTTTACAGTTCATATGGACACTGCAATGTAAGTAGAGCAGAAAAACAGAAGAAGAAGAAGGAAAAAGAAAAAGAAAAAAACAGGACAATAGATGAAAGAAAGAGGAGATAGGAAGGAGACAATGACAAAACATTTTCAGTCTGCTTCAACACCTGTAATGAGATGGAGAAAAAAAAAAAAAAAAAAGAAAAAAGAACAGCACAACCAAAAAACATGGTACGAGATATACAATAAAGCAAACACCTTGAAACTATCACTAAAGTAATATTA
>NW_024038110.1:0-72500 GCF_016077235.1 Cyprinodon tularosa
AGCAGGAGCTGCAGAACCCAAGCAAACATGGCAGCACAGGAGCAGCATAGAACGCAGCATAGAATGTAACATAGAGCGCAGCATAGAGCGTAGCATAGAGCGCAGCATAGAGCGCAGCATAGCGTGTAGCATAGAAAGTCGTCTCTGAAGGAGGAA
Source organism: Cyprinodon tularosa (assembly GCF_016077235.1). Lineage (NCBI taxonomy): Eukaryota > Metazoa > Chordata > Actinopteri > Cyprinodontiformes > Cyprinodontidae > Cyprinodon > Cyprinodon tularosa. The sequence continues at coordinate 157 of NW_024038110.1, forward strand.
CAGAGTCTCCAGCTTACGGAAGACAAAGAGAAGAAAGCTGTCAGGTTCTGGATGCCCCGCCTCCGGGTCATAACGAGCGCCACGACGGTTCCTGGGATGAAGTCTGACGTTAGCTTCACCTCCCAGGAACATTCAGCCCTGTGGGAACCATTTATCCTAACATTCTGTATTTATCTCCACCAGGGGGCGCAACTCCTTTGATAATGTTGGAAGGGGGGTGGGGTTATTTAAGGTCAATCTGTTGAGGTGTTGCTAAATGTGTTTAAAATGTGTTGGTTTATTTTGCTCTACCTGATAGTAGGACATGATCATCTGGTTGAGCAGCGTGGAGACGGAGTAGAAGGAGCCGGTCAGGATTCCTGCGGGGATGAGAAGACAGCGGCGTAAACCCAGCAGAACATGGGAACGCTCTGGGATCTCCTGCGGAAGCTTGGGAAAGTGTCAGCTCCATGAAGCAGCAGCTTTGAAGGAATAATCCTTCCTTTCATGTGGAGCAGACGGCTTCACTAACGTCGCACTGCAGGTTTTCAGGAATTAATCTTCTACGCTTATCTCTGCCCGATATGTCGGATCCATCCGACCCGTTCAGCCATCAGCCGTTAATCCCTGCCTGAAAGATAAAACCACAGAAGAAGAAGAATGTTCTCCTGCTCACCGTAGCTGACCAGCAGCAGAACAAAGGCCTTGTTCTTTATCAGGTTGATGATGGAGCGTTTGTAGGAGTATGTGTCCAGCAGGGAGCCTGGGAGGACGGCCTGGGCCTGGCTGGGAGGGAGAGGAGGTCTGTCTTTTATCACTGCAGGACAAACACAGTCGGTTCAGAGAAGAAGAATCAGGGAAACCATTGATGGAGGCGAGGCCAAAACGTCCAGCTTAACAGGAGGAGGTATGGCTCCACCATGGGAGTAACTGTGTGATTAAAGCTGGTGGAGGCGCTCTAAGGGTGGAGGCGCTCTACCCTCTAAGGGTGGAGGCGGTCTAAGGGTGGAGGCGCTCTACCCTCTAAGGGTGGAGGCGCTCTAAGGGTGGAGGCGCTCTAAGGGTGGAGGCGCTCTACCCTCTAAGGGTGGAGGCGCTCTAAGGGTGGAGGCGCTCTACCCTCTAAGGGTGGAGGCGCTCTAAGGGTGGAGGCGCTCTACCCTCTAAGGGTGGAGGCGGTCTAAGGGTGGAGGCGCTCTACCCTCTAAGGGTGGAGGCGCTCTACCCTCTAAGGGTGGAGGCGCTGTAAGGGTGGAGGCGCTCTAAGGGTGGAGGTGCTCTAAGGGTGGAGGCGCTCTACCCTCTAAGGGTGGAGGCGCTCTAAGGGTGGAGGCGCTCTAAGGGTGGAGGCGCTCTAAGGGTGGAGGCGCTCTACCCTCTAAGGTTGGAGGCGCTCTAAGGGTGGAGGCGCTCTAAGGGTGGAGGCGCTCTAAGGGTGGAGGCCCTCTAAGGGTGGAGGCCCTCTAAGGGTGGAGGCGCTCTAAGGGTGGAGGCGCTCTAAGGGTGGAGGCGCTCTAAGGGTGGAGGCGCTCTACCCTCTAAGGGTGGAGGCGCTCTACCCTCTAAGGGTGGAGGCACTCTACCCTCTAAGGGTGGAGGCGCTCTACCCTCTAAGGGTGGAGGCGCTCTAAGGGTGGAGGCGCTCTACCCTCTAAGGGTGGAGGCACTCTACCCTCTAAGGGTGGAGGCACTCTACCCTCTAAGGGTTTAGGCGGTCTACGCTCTAAGGGTGGAGGCGCTCTAAGGGTGGAGGCGCTCTACCCTCTAAGGGTGGAGGCGCTCTAAGGGTGGAGGGCTCTACCCTCTAAGGGTGGAGGCACTCTACCCTCTAAGGGTGGAGGCACTCTACCCTCTAAGGGTGGAGGCGCTCTAAGGGTGGAGGCGCTCTAAGGGTGGAGGCGCTCTACCCTCTAAGGTTGGAGGCGCTCTAAGGGTGGAGGCGCTCTACTAAGGTTGGAGGCGCTCTAAGGGTGGAGGCCTCTAAGGGTGGAGGCGCTCTAAGGGTGGAGGCCCTCTAAGGGTGGAGGCCCTCTAAGGGTGGAGGCGCTCTAAGGGTGGAGGCGCTCTAAGGGTGGAGGCGCTCTAAGGGTGGAGGCGCTCTACCCTCTAAGGGTGGAGGCGCTCTACCCTCTAAGGGTGGAGGCACTCTACCCTCTAAGGGTGGAGGCGCTCTACCCTCTAAGGGTGGAGGCGCTCTAAGGGTGGAGGCGCTCTACCCTCTAAGGGTGGAGGCACTCTACCCTCTAAGGGTGGAGGCACTCTACCCTCTAAGGGTTTAGGCGGTCTACGCTCTAAGGGTGGAGGCGCTCTAAGGGTGGAGGCGGTCTACCCTCTAAGGGTGGAGGCGGTCTAAGGGTGGAGGCGCTCTAAGGGTGGAGGCGCTCTACCCTCTAAGGGTGGAGGCGGTCTAAGGGTGGAGGCGCTCTACCCTCTAAGGGTGGAGGCGCTCTAAGGGTGGAGGCGCTCTAAGGGTGGAGGCGCTCTAAGGGTGGAGGCCCTCTAAGGGTGGAGGCGCTCTAAGGGTGGAGGCGCTCTAAGGGTGGAGGCGCTCTACCCTCTAAGGGTGGAGGCGCTCTACCCTCTAAGGGTGGAGGCGCTCTACCCTCTAAGGGTGGAGGCGGTCTAAGGGTGGAGGCGCTCTACCCTCTAAGGGTGGAGGCGCTGTAAGGGTGGAGGCGCTCTAAGGGTGGAGGCGCTCTACCCTCTAAGGGTGGAGGCGCTCTAAGGGTGGAGGCGCTCTACCCTCTAAGGGTGGAGGCGCTCTACCCTCTAAGGGTGGAGGCGCTCTACCCTCTAAGGGTGGAGGCGCTGTAAGGGTGGAGGCGCTCTAAGGGTGGAGGTGCTCTAAGGGTGGAGGCGCTCTACCCTCTAAGGTTGGAGGCGCTCTAAGGGTGGAGGCGCTCTAAGGGTGGAGGCGCTCTAAGGGTGGAGGCGCTCTAAGGGTGGAGGCCCTCTAAGGGTGGAGGCGCTCTAAGGGTGGAGGCGCTCTAAGGGTGGAGGCGCTCTACCCTCTAAGGGTGGAGGCGCTCTAAGGGTGGAGGCGCTCTACCCTCTAAGGGTGGAGGTGCTCTAAGGGTGGAGGCGCTCTAAGGGTGGAGGCGCTCTAAGGGTGGAGGCGCTCTAAGGGTGGAGGCGCTCTAAGGGTGGAGGCCCTCTAAGGGTGGAGGCGCTCTAAGGGTGGAGGCGCTCTAAGGGTGGAGGCGCTCTAAGGGTGGAGGCGCTCTACCCTCTAAGGGTGGAGGCGCTCTAAGGGTGGAGGCGCTCTACCCTCTAAGGGTGGAGGCACTCTACCCTCTAAGGGTTTAGGCGGTCTACGCTCTAAGGGTGGAGGCGCTCTAAGGGTGGAGGCGGTCTACCCTCTAAGGGTGGAGGCGGTCTAAGGGTGGAGGCGCTCTAAGGGTGGAGGCGCTCTACCCTCTAAGGGTGGAGGCGGTCTAAGGGTGGAGGCGCTCTACCCTCTAAGGGTGGAGGCGCTCTAAGGGTGGAGGCGCTCTAAGGGTGGAGGCGCTCTACCCTCTAAGGGTGGAGGCGCTCTAAGGGTGGAGGCGCTCTAAGGGTGGAGGCCCTCTAAGGGTGGAGGCGCTCTAAGGGTGGAGGCGCTCTAAGGGTGGAGGCGCTCTACCCTCTAAGGGTGGAGGCGCTCTACCCTCTAAGGGTGGAGGCGCTCTAAGGGTGGAGGCGCTCTACCCTCTAAGGGTGGAGGCACTCTACCCTCTAAGGGTTTAGGCGGTCTACGCTCTAAGGGTGGAGGCGCTCTAAGGGTGGAGGCGGTCTAAGGGTGGAGGCGCTGTAAGGGTGGAGGTGCTCTACGCTCTAAGGGCGGAGGCGCTCTACACTCTAAGGGCGGAGGCGCTCTGAGCTCTAAGGGCGGAGGCGCTCTACACTCTAAGGGCGGAGGCGCTCTGAGCTCTAAGGGCGGAGGCGCTCTACACTCTAAGGGCGGAGGCGCTCTGAGCTCTAAGGGCGGAGGCGCTCTAAGGGTGGAGGCGCTCTAAGGGTGGAGGCGCTCTACGCTCTAAGGGTGGAGGCGCTCTACCCTCTAAGGGTGGAGGCGCTCTACCCTCTAAGGGCGGAGGCTTTCTAAGGGTGGAGGCGCTCTAAGGGTGGAGGCGCTCTAAGGGTGGAGGCGCTCTAAGGGTGGAGGCGCTCTAAGGGTGGAGGCGCTCTACGCTCTAACGGTGGAGGCGCTCTAAGGGTGGAGGCACTCTACGCTGTAAGGGTGGAGGCGCTCTAAGGGTGGAGGCGCTCTACGCTCTAAGGGTGGAGGCGCTCTAAGGGTGGAGGCGCTCTAAGGGTGGAGGCGCTCTAAGGGTGGAGGCACTCTACGCTGTAAGGGTGGAGGCGCTCTAAGGGTGGAGGCGCTCTACGCTCTAACGGTGGAGGCGCTCTAAGGGTGGAGGCGCTCTAAGGGTGGAGGCGCTCTAAGGGTGGAGGCACTCTACGCTCTAAGGGTGGAGGCGCTCTAAGGGTGGAGGCGCTCTAAGGGTGGAGGCGCTCTAAGGGTGGAGGCACTCTACGCTGTAAGGGTGGAGGCGCTCTACGGGTGGAGGCGCTCTACGCTGTAAGGGTGGAGGCGCTCTACGGGTGGAGGCGCTCTACGCTCTAACGGTGGAGGCACTCTACGCTGTAAGGGTGGAGGCGCTCTAAGGGTGGAGGCACTCTACGCTGTAAGGGTGGAGGCGCTCTACGGGTGGAGGCGCTCTACGCTGTAAGGGTGGAGGCGCTCTACGGGTGGAGGCGCTCTACGCTGTAAGGGTGGAGGCGCTCTACGGGTGGTGCCTGGAGTTTCTCCACCTCTATAGGAAGCTTTCTCAGTTCTAACGTCTGGATCTGCAGTGAGTTTGGTCTCTATAGAGACAAAGCCTGGAATCGCTGGGAAACAAATTGATTGTTTACCGGCTGAAGAGAGGAGGTACTCTGTTCCTCTGTGATGGGGGGGGGGGGGGGGGGGGGGGGGGGATACCTATTATAGGAGACAACCCCCCCCCCTTAACGACCTTCAGAATCATTGACAGGTTTCAGGTATTACAGGCTAACGATGGAACCAAACTACCCATTCATTGGTTTTATTTGCATGTTTCCCAGCGATTCCAGGCTTTGTCTCTATAGAGACCAAACTCACTGCGGATCCAGACATTAGAACTGAGAAAGCTTCCTGGATGGGAAGCGAAACGTCTTCAAATCTTGGAAACCAAGTCCAGTGGATTGATTTTTTTTCTTCTTAAACTTTATTAGAGAAACATCTATTCATTGAATTCTTTCCTGTTGTTGAAAACACGATAGAACCACGATACACTGATATTTAGAGTTATAGATGCAGTCTGATTCTGTCTGATCAGTAAGAAAACATTTGAACCGTTTTTGCTTGAAACGAGTTAAACCCTGCGTGTCAGCGGCGTGGAAACGTTTAGAAGGTTCTGTGCATCAGGAATGTTCTCCATGCTGGATCAGGAAGCAGCACTAACTCAGTGAAAGTGGAGCAGCTGTGCTGCAGCGTTTTCCCTGTTGGTAGCTTTTCCCCTGATACAGAGTGGCGCCTGGAGACCAAAGGAAGGATCCTGGTTTCCAGGGACCACAGAGGCCCTCAGTCTGTCTTTGCATAGCGCCTCCATCCTATTCAAATCAGCCCGGCGCCACCCGCGCCCTCCCTTCTTCCTGTTTAAGAACCAAACATGGAGGATCTCTGGAATATCTGTGTCACCCTGAACACCCAGGATCCTCAGCAGCAGTAAACACCACTTTCCCTGAGTGCAAAGGTCAGCCAGGGGTCAGGAGTTCCAGGCGCCCAGCGTTAGCGCTGCTAGCCTGGGTGCGTGTTTACCTAGAAGGGCGAGGATGAAGAGGCCCGTGGAGACGGCAGCTGTTCCATAGAACATGATGCTGATGTGGTGACCTGCGGGACAGAAAAAATAAAAACATCCAGAAATCTGCAGCTGCTGCTGGAGACGCAGAGGAGCAACTTTATATAAGGAACCACATGACCCTGCAGCTGACTGCATGTCAAACACGCCAACACCTGGTTCATTACTATATTACACGTTAAAAAGACACGAGCTTCACTTCATCGATTTAAACCGTCTGCATGTTTCCCTGCAGACTGGATTCTAATGGGAACCAGTTCATCACCTGTTAGTTCTGGATCATCAGGAGTGGTGGGAACCAGAACCGGCGGCAGGAGGAAGCCGATGGCCGTGCCCAGCTGCATGGAGGAGAGACGGAGAGGAGAACGTTAGAGAACGGCATCTTTTAAAGCCGGAAATTCATTCCTCAACCTTTCCCTGTTTTCCCAATTCAGAATCGGAATGTTCCCCAGTTTCATCTTCTTCCAGGAATTTAAGGAGTTACAGCTGATTTTTATTTTTACTATAATAAATAATGGATGGCAGCATGATGAGTAGAAGACTAAGAAACTCTCAGTAGTTTAAATAAAACCAAAGACTTTAGTGTAGCCAGGGGCGGATTTAGGAAATGTGGGGCCCTAGGCAAAGACAGGCAATGGCCACTAGGCTGCCATTCCCCCCCCTGTTTATAGCTCATATTCGTCATGGGGAGCAGTTTTACAGAAGCTCAGAGTTTCATCACACAGATCAGTCATTTTTAACATCTAAACTACTTCATTATAAAATAATCTAAATAATTTTCATCCTAAAATAAGTTTTTACTGCAGGAAATACAATCTAAGAGCCCCCCCTCCCATAGGCGGTTGTAGGCAGGGGCCAACAGGGGCCAGCGCCCCATGAGAACTGATCCTGGCCCCTCTACACTACAAAAAACTGAAACCTAAGTCTATTTTCTTTAAAATAAGTTTATTTTGTCTCATTTTGAGATTGTAGGTGAGACAATTTACTGATAAGATGATTTCAAGTTAAATTTCTCTATTTCAAGTAGTTTATATGTAATTATCTTATTTTGCTCAAAACAAGTCAGATGATGAGCAGTAGGTAGGTCTGCTGCCTTGCAGCCGGAAGGTTCTGGGTTCAATTCTGGGCTGACCTGGTTCCCCAGCACCGCCGTGGCGCACGCCGTGGACACCTCCCGCGGTCCGAACCACACCGAGGCGATGCGGGACGGCAGGCCGAGGATGAAGACCTGCGCCACGGAGCAGATGACCTGCGCGGTGACGGTGACCCAGAAGCGCGTCGGACTGACGCTCGCGCACTTCAGCCAGGCGCCTGCGCAGTTGAGGCCGGAGCCCAGCAGCCCGGTGAGCCGCAGACCTCTGCGCTCCAGCAGCCAGGTGGCCGGGAAGATGAGCGGGATGTAGGCCACCATGTAGACGATGGACAGCCAGTCCACCCTGTCGTTGGTGACGTTGTAGTAGCGCGTGAAGACGTTGGCGATGATGCTGTAATGGATCCACTGGAAGGCGTTCATCAGGGAGTAAAGGCTGAACACCATCAGCACCGCGAAGCGCCGCCGGTACAGCCTGGTCTGCAGCGCCCTGCCTTCATCCTCCTCCTCCTCTCCTCTTCCTCCTCCGGCGCTCGGAAGCATCGCGGCTCTTTCATCCGGCGGCCCCTCCTGCGCCCCGGGTTCCGGGTCCGGATCCGGGCAGGGATCGGCTGCCGGCCGCGCGCCCTGCGGCTGGGGGCTCTTCTTTTCCGCTATGATGTCGTCAGGTGCGCCGGTGTCCGCGCGCACGTGCTCCTGCACGAGCTCCCCGGCCACCATGACGCTCAGCGCTTCCTGTGAGGCGCCGACAGGTTATCGGCCAATCTCCTCATCGGGGTTCTGCTCCGGTTTCACTCCGGTTCTGCTCCGGCTGGGTTCCTGAGCCGCATGCTGCCGTCCTCCGCCCAGCTGACTCAGCCTTCCGATGCTGAGGAGCCAATAGCAGAGCAGCAGCCAGAGCCGCTCATCTGCTGCAGAAAGCAGATCCTGATAACAACGACCTCCAGCTGCACAGAATAAAGTTCACTGACACTTTTCAAAATAAAAGCTGCATTATTTCACCGGGTTGACCAGGGTGGGGGGGCAAAATGCGACCTAGGGGCCACAGTCAGGGGCGGATCTAGGAAATGTGGGGCCCTAGGCAAATACAGGCAAGGGGCCCCCAATGGAGAGCACATCAAACATAAAACAGCCCCATTCTCCAGATGTAGAAATGTTAATAGAATAGACATCCATTATCTGTTCTAGGTTGTGTCCCTCTCTTCTTGTCCCTTTTCTTCTTGTTTTCCTCTCTATGTTTTGTACTCAGCTGACTTTTCATGCTGTCTCTAAAGGAATGAAAGATTTTTTCCAAGCACTAAGCTCACTTAGCTGATTGCTCCTTCCTGTGTTTCCAAAAAGGCCAAAGTAAATAACCCAGTCCTTCTTTTCACTGTAGACAAGCCATGATCTGCTTATCTGTTCTCCATTTTTCATTTGGATGAAATAATAGCTGCATGAATCATGACAGCAGACAAGATAGAGGAGAGCAGGAGGCGGGGTTACCAATCTACTCGCTCTGGAGAGCAGAGTTCGCTGCTTTTAGATGTTGTCTCCAAAGTCTCCAGTAGCAGAAAAAAGTCTCTAGATTTGGCGCTAGGAGCTTTTAAGAAATCAAAGTGCTAGAGGGGTCTGAAAAGTGGCTAAATATAGCGACTAAAGCGCTAAGTTGGCAACACTGCTCTTTGCACCCTAACCCCAGGAACTTGGGGCCTGCCTAGTATTGCCTAATGGCGGCATTCTGTGGCCCCTGGGGCAGTTTTCCTAAAATATTATCAAACATGGTTTCTTTTTGATGCTCTATTAAACTCTCTGAATGAAACAATCTTTAATGTAGAAACAGTTTTTTTGGCAAATAAGAACATTTTGATATGTCATAATTTAAGACCAGTTTCTATCAGAAGGGAGAAATCAGCCTGTTTCCATTTTTCAATTGATTCTTTTTTTCCAGAGATACGATAAATTCCCCAGATTTGGACCTTAAATGTATTCAGTTCAAATCCAGACTGACTCTAAAGGCTGAAATGCTTCTCCTCCATATGTTCCGCTCATTATCTGCTCTAATCCTAATCACACAGTGACCCAGAGAGGCTGCGCTGCAGCTTACACCCAGACTCACCGCCATAATTAGTCTGTTCATGTTTCTGACTGTCAGCTCTCAGGAAAACGTTAGCATTAATGCTACGTTCAGACCCGACGCTGCTTCATCTCTGATCCACATTCAGGTCAGACGTCCAGTAAAGTGAGTCCAGATGCTTCTGCTGCTCCTGTGTTCGATGCCAGAGAGCAGCTTTGCTATATTAGCTGTGATCAGCGGGTAGAAAGTAGTTAGAATCTATGTTGAAGTGAGAAAGTCCTCCTGAAAACATGGTCTGTGCAGTCAGTTCATCCAGATTACCATCCTGCCTTCAAAGATTATTTCTCTGTGGGAGCCGCTCAGACCCCCACATACCGGCGCTGCGCTGTCACTGGGAATCCCCAGCAGCAGCTGCCTCAGGCCCGCTCGCCTCTCCAGGGTTTTCCCCTCCTGTTGGTGGCGGCTGGAAGTAGATGTTAGCGTTTTTCAGGTCTGTGCTACAAACTGCAGGCAGCAGGATAATAAAAGCCAACATATTCTGCCGGCAGGTTTCTACATTTGAAGTTAATTTAGGCGTTAATAAACTGTTTCAGAGGAGTGATCATAGCGCTCTGCATCAGCAGTGCTGCGTCTGACTCCCTGCCAGCTCCCAGATCAGCTTCTCTCATTGGTTGATGCGGCGCATCCAGCAGGTAAAGTTACATTTTTCCACCTCCAGCAGCTGCTGCTCCTGAAGCGCCTCAGATGCTCCTCAGATGGACCTTTTGCTGCGCCTTGATGCGCGTCAACCATCGCCTTTGCATGTAAACCTGCTGCTTCAATAGCGTGCCGTCAGAATGTAGCACGCCACAGCAGACTGAGTGAAGAGCTGCATTTCTTCTAGAAACAGAAAACCCCCCGATTCTTGTCAGGCATTCATTAGAGAGATAAAAGGCATAGTTTATGTCGTTACCTCAGCAGTGGATTAAATCATCTTCTGATTAATTGTCAGGCTGGTTTTGAAGAAGCAACATCATCCTGTAGATTCTTGACTGTTAAGCAGGTTGGAGCTTTTAATCAGCTGCAGTTTATCTGGAGTAAAAAGATTCATTTTTTAGTCTGGAAGTCATTTAAATACAGAAAGCAGTGATTAGGAGGATGGCCTCCAGCTTGATGATGCTTTCACTCATTCTTTGTTAAAATCAGATTTAGATGCACTGATGAGCCTCAGATCAGATCCTTTAAAAGTTATTTAAAGTATTTAGTTTCAAGACATTTTAGCTGAAATTATAGAAAAGATGATTTATTCCAAACAGCGGTAGTTTGGTAGGAAAAGTAAATCTGTTATTCTCTCTCTACTTCTACCAGAGTGGCTCAGGAACTCATTAATTAAACAGAGTGAGTCAGCACACGGCAATAGAAGATCTCTGGTGAGAGGCTGACATGTGGAAACTTCGTCTGTAAAAAGCATCAAAATTGTCTCACAAGTCATAAAACATATTTTAAAGATGTTTATTAGCATTCTTTGGTGAGCTAAGGATAGAAATAGTACTTTTAGTAACATTATTACATTATTTATGGACGGATATCTGTTCGCGCATGCGCAGGACGGATCGGGTAGCGACAAAGAGTGAATTCTCTGCCTGAATATAGGATCTTTGGACAGCAACTGTTACCATGCCAACGCAGTGGCGACACAATCTAAGCGGCAGCAGAGGATGTCCGGATCAGAGGAGCGGGTTCTGCTGGAGCTCAACATGCGGAGGGAGACCTGGTGCCGCGTGGAAACGGACCCGCGTGGGTTCTGGGAGAGACCCGAACGGAGGCACTACCGGAACCACCTGAGGAGCAGCGCGGTGCTGCTGAGCGCTCTGACCGGCGGAGAGCAGCGCAGCGCGGCCCGCAGCGAGCGGCTGATCCCGGTGAAACTCCCGGAGAGGAAACACTTTGACCAGAGCTGTACGCGTCATCACGTGACGTCACTGACCATATATGGTTGGATGAGTAGTTTTGACATAAACCTACGGAAGAGGATTAGGCCCAATAGAAAAAATAAAAATTTTTTAACTGATTTTTAAATTTTATTTCAGTATAATATGAGAAAAAAGTCAGAATTCTGACTTTAATCTCAGAATATTGGATCTTAATGTAGATGGGCACCATGAAGGTAGAGATGTGGAGCACTCATCTTCACTGACAAAGATCTGAGTTATTTGGGAGGAACAGGAACACATTGGTGGAAAATGACGGAATGAGGCGAGTTTTCCGTCCCTGAGGCTATTTTATTAATGGAAGAACAGTGATTAAAACAAGAGTCTCTAAAAGAGACATGGCTACGGCTTGAATAAGGATAAATAAATTGGCCCATCACATTACATAGCCATTTTAAGGTCAATGAAGTCTATAAATAATGTGATACAACATATTCCATCACAATAAAAGTTAATGTGTTAATGGAGCAGAATAATACAGATGAGCCAAAAGTGATAAATTGATGATGTACATGCAATATACATGGATTTATTACATGTTACATATTAGTCTGAATTACAAGTACATGTCTGTTAATGACACGACATTCATATATATATATATATATATATATATATGAATGAGTCAGATCAGCACATTCTCAAATGAAAAATATACCAAACACTGCAGCCTCGCCGTATTTATGGATTTCTTGGTTAATTCATCCACTGACTGTGAAATTAGCTGTGGAACTTCTTCCTGCAGCCAGAAAGCTGCTGGTTCTTGGAGCCAAATGTTGCACACTGTGTTGGTCTCTGAGGGAGTGGGGAGTACCAAGATGGCAGCAGGTGACTTCACTTTTTTCGGCCAATCAGGAATCCAGGGAATATATATAGATCAGTGATCACAACACTGGAAATATGTAGAACCAACATTAGCAGCGTTATTTCTAACTAATGGAAGAAATATAATCTGACTTTTTTAGGCAATCATTTATAATAAATGCATTTTTATTATGTTCAGTTATGGATGTATGCAAATCTGTTGACCTCCTGGTGACTCAGAGCGTCAGCAGCAGATCCAGTCCAGCTGGTATTTTTCCATCCAACCAAAGTGGGTTAATAATTCAGAGCCTCCAGCTAAATATGGTGATACTGCATCATCTGGTGCTGATTGCTCTGGCCTGGATCACCAGGACGTCAACAAGCTGAGGGTAGAACACAGGTACGTAGAAACTCTAAACATTTATCCGTTTGCTGCTTCCTCTTTTTCAGACACATCTCACCTGCAGTGAAGCAGACGACCAGGAGATAAAGGCAGAACTTTCTGGGTTCGGTCAGAACCGCGGCTCTGACCACAGGTTCTTCTGTGTTTGTTGGCTGGCAGAATAAAGCGACTTCCTGAAACCATCTGCAGACATGTGGAGATGTTTCATTAGATGGCCTGATCCAGGTTCTCCTCTGATGTTCTCCTGGCTGCTCTGGTCCAGCATCAATGGTCTGGTGATTCTAATCAAACAGGTGTGATGAAGGAGCGCGGCGTTCCTCAGGGTCCAACACTCACTAGAAATGTCGGAAGTTATTGGGTTTTACTTTTCATCCAACGCTGGAAACAAAGCTGCTCATAAACGTCACATTTAATCTCTCTGAGAGGAAGATTGTAGATTCAAGGCAGAATAATGAATTAAAACAAAGTTCTGGAAACATGAGGATTTACTGGGAGTCAGGCGATGGTTAGAAGGCGTGAGGATCTCTGTGGCTGGTTCTGAGGCACCAGGTGGAGAACGTCTGCTTCTGGTTTGGTTTAAGGCAGAAATATGAAGAAGAGAAACTCACGTTTGTGGAGGCGGAGCGCAGGAGGGTTGGTTTGCAGACAGATGTGTTCCAGAGGGAGCTGCTGGATCAGCCTGTCCGTCTGTGAGGAAACATCAGAGCATCATCAGCATAGAGAAAACAGGAACCAAACTCATTCCACCCAAAGGGCAGACCTCACACTGGCTGCTCGGTGCATGAAACACGGCGGCCATCTTGGCTAAAATAGCAGAGAATGCCTCAGCTCTGTGCAGAAGGTCTTTGTTCAAACCAGCGGATTGTTCATATGATGTAACAGTGAAGTAAAGTTAAGATATTATTATTACTATACTGTGATTAGAGGATTACTGTATTACTAATGTAGATTGGGTGCAGGTACACCTGAGTTTCTAAAGGTAACTCAGCATTACTAAAGTCTGTATAAACTGATAAAGATGTTTATAGAAATCTGGATCCAAACAGAAAACATCTAATTATGGCAGAACTGGAGGGTCCATCAGAGCAGAACCTGGATCCATATCTACTGAAGAACCAGAACGTTCTACAGAACCTGGGCTGAGGGTCAACAGGATGGATGGATGATGGATGGATGGATGGATGGATGGATGGATGGATGGATGGATGGATGATGGATGGATGGATGGATGGATGGATGGATGGATGATGGATGATGGATGGATGGATGGATGGATGATGGATGATGGATGGATGGATGATGGATGGATGATGGATGGATGGATGATGGATGGATGGATGATGGATGATGGATGGATGATGGATGGATGGATGGATGGATGATGGATGGATGGATGGATGGATGGATGATGGATGGATGGATGATGGATGATGGATGGATGATGGATGGATGGATGGATGGATGGATGATGGATGATGGATGGATGGATGGATGATGGATGGATGGATGGATGATTGATGGATGGATGGATGATGGATGGATGATGGATGGATGGATGGATGGATGGATGGATGATGGATGGATGGATGATGGATGGATGATGGATGGATGGATGATGGATGATGGATGGATGATGGATGGATGGATGGATGGATGATGGATGGATGGATGGATGGATGATGGATGGATGATGGATGGATGGATGATGGATGATGGATGATGGATGATGGATGGATGGATGGATGATGGATGGATGGATGATGGATGATGGATGGATGATGGATGGATGATGGATGATGGATGGATGGATGGATGATGGATGATGGATGGATGATGGATGGATGATGGATGATGGATGGATGATGGATGGATGATGGATGGATGATGGATGGATGGATGGATGAGGATCAGCAGCTCCACAGATCAGAGGGTTAACCTCTTGTTTGGCTCTCATCAAACGCTGCCTGAAGCTCCGCCCCTTTCACCTTCTTCCTCTTCCTCTCTACGCCGTGCAGTGATGATGCAATCAGCGTGTGTTTTTCTTCATCTGTGGATTGTTGGTTTATCAGAGACCAAAGCAGCTCTAAGTTTCTGGGGCCCATCAGGGGCCTCCAGAGCAGGTAACCTGCTCCATGGCTCACGCAGGCAGGTCCATCTGGCGGTCTCTGTCCCGCTGAGAGGAGGCGGACCTCAGATTGAAATCTAACCCCATCTGAAAGCAGAAGACATGAGAACCTTCAGGTTTCTCACCGGGTCCTGGAACACCAGCAGCTGGAGAAAAGCGTGGGAAAGAACGGAGGAACCGTCAGAGCATCAGGTTCTCAGTGGGAACTGATGATCCACTGTGAGTCCATGATGATGACTTTAACCTTCATCTCCCTGGAGGTCAAACTAACATCTGGATCTGGGACCTGTGGACAGGAACACCTCCGTCTGAGTTCCCCGTCAGCACTGAGACGGGGGCACATTTCTGTGGGAAGTGAAACCAGTAAGACTGAACGAATTCTGAACTGGAAACTGGTCTCTGGTTACTCTGGTAGAAACGTTGACGGGTTCACTTCCTGCTTCATCAACACATCGTTAAATCAGACGAGGTGGAGAAATCTGCTCCAACTTTTCCTGTCTGTGAAATCTGAACTGGTTTATAGTGAACACAGACCAGTTTAACAATCAATGCTGGACCTCAGGTCCAGTTTAAAACCCTGATCTAAGACGGTCTGCTTTATTTCTAGGAATTATGCGTCTGGTTTATTATTTAGTAACTGAAAAAACAGCAATATGGTCCAAAAATCAAATAAAAGATTAAACTTAAGCTCTGAAAAAGTCCTGCTGTGTTCAGACTGGCTGCGTTCAGACTGGCTGCGTTCAGACTGGCTGCGTTCAGACTGGCTGCGTTCCGGCGTCAAAGAGTCTGATTTATGTGCAGAGTTTATGGGGGATGGCGAAGAGAGGAACTTCTGCCGCTGGACGCCGGAGCATCAACCAATCAGAAAAGCTGATCCAGGTGTTTTTGGGGCAGAGACACGCGACCTGCAGGCTGTCATCGCTTCTGCAGACTTTCTGCATATGAAAAATAAATAAATATCAGAGTTAAAAAGCTTAAAATAAAGCAGGTAGAATGGATTGTTTTGTAGAAGGATCAGAGAGCAGCTCTGATCATTATTGCTGCACTAAAACATGTTTTATGAATGATGGAGAAACAGTTTATAAAGACCCAAACTAACCAGACATGTTAAAACCTGCAGAATAAAAATATTGGATTACATATTCAGGTTCTGGGAGTTTCTGACCCCTCGGGGTCAGAAACCCCCCGCTGGGTTGCAGGTGGTGGAGGCCAAACATGGAGCCACTAGATCCAGATATCTGTGAGGAAAGAACGCTCTGAATGTTTATGTTCTGATGAGCTATCTCTATAGTTCTGCTGCTATAGGCTTAGACTGCTGGAGGACATAGGGACCCCTTTTTCATCATTCTGCTTCATTCTATCTCTATTCTCCCACTCTGCAGAATCTGTTAGTTCAATCTCTAACGTTCTGCTCTCTCTGCTTTTTCTCATAGTAGCTTCATCTGGTCTGTTCCTGTTTGGCTGTGACTCCATCCTGGAGAGAAATATCAGCTGTGCTGCTGCCATCAACACCTTTGTTTCTAGATGTTGGAGCTTGGCCTGTTTTCCAGTGTTGTCTTGTATCTCGCCCAGAACTTCTGGGGATGTGAAAATTTAAATAGCTTGAAGGAGTTGCCTCATTTATGCTCACATAATCCTCTTGCTGCAGCCAGGTTTCTGTAAATCAACATAAATCAATGTGATTATCACAAATCAAGTCATTAACTAGCAGACTTTTAGAGGAAAGAGATCTTATGTTAAATAAACCACATTTAATCGTTTTAACTTTTTCCCCAATTGGAGTTATTTTAATTTTAATTAGATTATCTGTCACATTTTGGTTGGTGTTTGTGGACCCAAAAGCAGACGCAGGGAGGCAGAGGTGAGGTCTTGTAGGCAGGAATCCAAAAATCCAACTACAAATATAAAGCAAACCAGAGCCATGGAGACTGTATGATCTGGTTGAACTGTAAAGTGCCTTAAGATGACTTGTGTTGTGAATTGGCTCTATATAAATAAACTGAATCGAATTAAATCAGTGGAAACCAAACACGAGGAGCCAGGGAGAGACGAGGCAGGAAGACAACAACATGAAAAGCCAGTAACGACAAGGAGTGACAGCATAGGGAGAGAATATGTAGCTGACTGAGACAAAGGCAGGGTTAACGAGCTGATAAGGAGCAGGTATGAGAGGAGACAATGAGGAAGCCAAGGGGAAACTACAACAAAACAGGAATAAAACCAATAAAACTAGGAAACATGGAGCAAAGTAAAGCACAACAGAACCAAAACCATGACATCATCATGATTTACTGCTTTGGGAATCTTTGCTAATTTATTACATTTTGGTGGTGGTCGTAACAGGGACGTCTGACCAGCTCCACCAATCAGCAACCTGAGTCCCTGAGTCCATAATGAATATATATATATATATATATATATATATATATATATATATATATATATATATATATATATATATATATATATATATATATATATATATATATATATATATATATATATATATATATATATATATATATATATGCTGTGAATTCAATGGCCGTCATATTGGTTCTCAAATTCATCACTTTGACACAGACTGGCTGTTCCATAGCATCAGTAGATTAACTTTAACTTGGAATAAATAAATAGGAACATCACATTGAATAGTCATTATATGTTAATGGAGCAGAACAATAAAAACTGAATGTTAGAACTGTAACTAAACAGTCATATTTTTACATCATTGTTTTTCATTTTAATGTTTTTATCACTGCTGCTTAGCTGCACTTTAAAAAATGAAATAGTCTAGAGAGCTGTTCTAAAGGACATTTCTTTGTTTACACCTGCGTACAAAATAAAATCTAAGTCTAATAATACAGATGTGCTAAAAATGCTAAATTTATGATTTAAATTAAATAAAAATGTATTGATGACATTGTTTTTGTGATTTCATTACATTTCAGGCCTTTTAATGGTGCGTCTCCGTGACAGTGGGGAGTACCAAGATGGCGGCAGCTGTCTTTTTTTTTTTTTTTTTTTCTGTTTGAATCAGAAATACTTTAATGATCCAAGGGGGGAAATAATCTTAGCTTCAAGTTTACAAGCAACATATTGCACACATTCATTATCTAAGGAATAAAATACAACATAAAGAAATACAATAAAACTTTCCACACTAAAAATAAACATAAATATATACACACGTAACTATAAATATATGCTTATATATATTTACAGATCTAAAAATAAGAAGTGATGAGAGCAATGTGCAAAAGAAAGAAAGTTTGCTGACATAAAAACCTATTTTACCAGAAATTAAATCCTTTCAATATTTGGAAATGAGGAAAATGTTTGTGGTGATTGACGCCGCCCGCCGGCAGCTCTCTGCGCCGCCAAACGCGGCGGTGCTGTAACGGAGCAGAGCCCGCAGCAGCCAACCAGGACGCTGACAGCAGGTCACGTGACGCAGAGTGAGTTTTTTTTTTTTTTTTTTCAATGAACTTTATTTAAATGAAATTAGTATACAACAAACAGCATAATGAACAATACAACATTCAAGCAATACAACCAGGGGTGATTAGATAAGAACATGCAAAGACGTACATATCGAGATTGTCCTTTGAGCCTTTTGATTTGTAGAGTCTGTTATTGATTTGACATATAGAGCCATATCTTTAATGAAAAAAGAAAAACAAGGTGTCCTATTAGCAAACTTGCATTTATGAATATAATATTTAGCAAAAAGTATTAGTAAGTTTATTATAAAGAAATGATCAGCAACCTTTCTATGAAATCTATAGAAACAAAATAAAAAATTTTCCCAGCATAAAGAAAAATTGTTTAAAATATGGTCAATAATAAACCTGCTAAATTCAGACCAAAACCTTTGTATAACAGGGCAGAGCCAAAAAAGATGTGTCACAGTTTCTGGATGGCCCTCACAGAAAGTGCAATTAGTGTTTATGTCGCGTTTATATTTTATCATATAATGTTTAGCAGGGTAAATTTTATGGAGAATCTTAAATGACACTTCCTTCACCTTGTTTATAATTAAATATTTATGGGGGATCATCCAAACAGTTTTCCAGTGAATATTTGGGATATAACGGCTCCAATAAAATGTTATGGCTGGATGAGAAACAGTAAGTTCTTGGAACAATCTGCGTATTCTCTCATTGCTTTTCCTAAACTCCATTGAAAAACAGCTTTTTCCCACAGATGATTCGGTTAGAGCAGGGATAAAAGGTGGAACAGACAGAGTATAATTAGTGTTTTTAAACAACATTAAGGTGCCCAAAGGTACAGCCTTAACCACCATGGAGAATTCCTGGATACTAACTGGAAAATTATATATCGAGCAGAATTCATTGTAATTGATTAATCGTCCTTCTTTATTAATCAGCTGAGCCACCAGTAAAATTCCATTTTGAACCCAGGTTTCAAGATAGAGTGACCTGTTTTTAAATAGAATATCTCTGTTGTTCCAGATGGCGGCAGCTGTCTATCAGCAGCCCATTGAATAAGTAGAGCTCACTAATCCTGTTCTTCTTCTTCTTCTTATGGGATTTTATGGCGGTTGGCAGACTTGTGAATTGTGCATTACCGCCACCAACTGATATGGAGTAAAGCAAGAAAACAGGAAACGATTCACCCCCCCCAAAAAAAAAAAAAAAAAAAACCTGTGTAACTTAAACCAACATAATACTAAATCACATTTGCCCATATAATTTTAATTTACTCTAAGTCATCTTAACTCTGCCAGTTTCTGATGGTCCCATCGGTCCTCCCATCATACTTCCAACCATCTCCCAGTTCAAATCTTTAATGTCCAGATATTTTTCTGCAGCCTTCACTATTATTTTGATTTTTTCAGTTTTTTTTGTTGTCTGTGCAGTACAATTAATCACTTCTACCATGAAAAGAACAAAATTTGTCTTTTTAACAATTAGTGAGTCTTCATCAATTTTTAGAGATTTCTCTAGAGGTTTGGAATTTGCTGTGTGTTGACTGTAGGTTTGGGTTTTTCTGACTGAGATGGGATCCTTTTTGCAGCTTCAGCGTAGGTTATTCCGAGCTCAAATTTCATTTTTTTTATTTCCTCAGACCTTTTGCTTGCTTCACAGCCGCGATAAGCAGCAGTATGTTCTCCACCACAATTACAGCATTTTATTTTAGCTTCTTTTCCACATTTTCCGTACTCATGTTCTCCTGCACACCTTCCACACCTCTGTTTCCCTTTACAAACTGCTGCAATGTGACCGAATTTTTGGCATTTGAAACATCTCAATGGTGGAGGATTGTAGATTTTGACATTATAGCTTATGTAACCGATGAATACTTTGCTTGGTAATTGCTCTTCTTCGAATTTAATTAACACCGATAAACTGTCAGATCTTTCTCCGTTTCTTGTTGTTTTTAACCGTTTTACTTCTTTTACTTTTGCACCGCTTATGTTTTCCAGAATCTCTTTTTCAGAAATTTTTAGAGGAACTCCTCCAATGACTCCCCTGCTGATCTTTTTGTTCTCCATTAGGCTGCACTGAACTCTTATCCCGTCAATTTTGTTGATACGTATTGCTTTGCCTTGCTGGGCGCTGTCTCTGCAGTTAATTAGCAGGTCTCCACTGTACAGAATTCTGGCACCTTTGACTTCTCCGACAAGTTTATTGATGGTTTTTGTTAAGTGAACCGGATTCCAATTTGTTAAAGAGTCTGCCTGATTAACGACTTTGAATATGACTTTGAATTCATTTTGTTGTGCTGTGGAATGTATGGAATGATCATCACTGGATTGTTCTGAACTAGATTCCCCTTGAACTGATCTCTGTTTTTTCCGCTTTTTCTCATTTTTTGATGTTGCTATCTTCCAACCTTCATTGTCACTATTTCCCTCTTCCATCCCACAAGAATCGCTTCCTGTTTCCTCACTACTCACGGCCCAAGGCATTTCTCCATAAGCAGCTTCAAAACACGCGCCATGCACCAAACGACCATCCACATGCCGGCCCGCAGCCTGTTCCCCCACACTAATCCTGTTATATTCGACGTATGTAATTATAGATATCTTTGATTTTCGATTTTTTTCTCTCTTTTTAAAGTGTATTGCATAAAGTTAACATCTGTTTACCTCGTGTTAAGGAAGAAAATATTCTAAATAGTTAACTTTGGAAAAAGGTTGGGTGTTTCTCTTCCTCTCCCAGGTGCGCTCAGCGAGCTGCGTGTGGCCCCCAAGGAAAACCAGCAAGATATGCGAACGTCACAGAATCACAGAATTTAATCCAACAAAAAACAGCTTATGAATTAACAACAAAACTGCAGAACAACAGAGACATACATTCAGTTACCTGAGGTAGAGAAAAATAGAAAAGAGAGGCAAAGACGCGTCTTTGGAGAGAGCTGGTGCAAAAGCAAAAAAGTGGCAGCTATCTGAATTTTTGCCCCTGTGCCCAAAATTTTATAATGTAGATAAGTCCTTCCCTTTAGTATAAGGTCGTCCAGCTTGACCAATTGAAAGCTACTTTGGACACTCAGAAAAACTAATTTACGGCCGGGCCCCCACTGGATTCTAAGGTCATCTGGCTGTCATGAGATAAAGTTTAACAGAATCGATGTGGAATGTTGAGGGCCCCTTTCCTGCCATAAATCTCAAGAACAAACTTAAATTCAGTATTTTGGTTCAGGGAAAGGTTATCTTCACAGCTCAATCTTGCTCTTCAATTCAATTTCAATTCAGTTTATTTCTATAGCGCCAAATTCACAACACATGTCATCTCAAGGCACTTTACAGTTCAACCAGATCATACAGTCAAATTGATACAAAGTTTTCTATCTAAGGAAAACCAGCTGATTGCATCGACTCATTGACTCTTCAGCAATCCCTCACACTAAGCATGCTTGTAGCGACAGTGGAGAGGAAAAACTCCCTTTTAACAGGAAGAAACCTCCAGCAGAACCAGGCTCAGTGTGAGCGGCCATCTGCCGAGGCCGACTGGGGTTCAAGGAGACAGAAGCAGAGATACAAAAAGCAGCTGTAAAAGGCGGCCCCGTCCAGGAAACACACAGCCAGGCAGACGAGCTCCAAGGCAGCTCCCATGCCAGAGGACGAAGAAAGCACATCCACTCAGTCACGGTCAGAGAAACAGGACCACACTGGAAAACAGGCCGATCTCCAACATCTATAAACAAGGGTGTTGATAGAAGCAGCACAGCTGATGTTTCTTTCCAGGATGACGTCACAGCCAAACAGGAACAGACGAGGCAAAGCTACTCTGAGGAAAAGCAGAGAGAGCAGAAGGTTAGAGATTGAACTAACAGATTCTGCAGAATAGGAGAACAGAGAGAGAATGAAGCAGAATGATGAACTTGGGGTCACCTATGTCCACCCAAAAGTCTAAGCCTATAGCAGCATAAACTATAGATAGCTCAGATCAACAGAACATAAGATACAATTCCTTTTTCTCACATATAAAACATAATATTCAATCTAACATATTCAATTACCCCATTAAACCTATATCCTGAGCAATTTTCTAATAGTAAACAAAACATTTTCATTCAAACAATTTCAATTTGATTCTGATATTCACACAGATAGTACACTTTCAATAAAAAAAAACATGATATTAATACTTAGAAAAATGTCTTAAAAACTAAATGTTAATGTTTTAACATTCTACATTTTATTCAGTATTACAGCATCTCAGATGTTTATTCTGGAAGACCTTTGATCTTCTGTAAACCAAGGAGACCTCTCCCCTGAGGCTCAACTGTTATTCACCCCCCAGGAGATACTCATTTTAAGGCCTCCTGTGCTTTGAATACTTACCCATTAGTAGTTTTAAATCATTAACACAGCCTTGTTCAAAATTCAGAAATATGGTCAAAATGAAAGTGTTCAACATACCTTTTACACACGCCATAAGATTAACTGTTTTAAAAACTAAAATAATCATTTTTCTTTAACACTCGAAACTTTAAAGAAAAGAAAATAATATTAAGAAAAGTGTTATGATTAACTATATGATTGAGTTTGTCATTGTTACTGTTCCAAATAAAGTTATTTAGAAAATAATAAATAAGTAGCGCTCAATGCTAAGCTAACAGCTAACCGGAAGCTAAACATAGCCACTTCCTGTTGGCGGTGGAAATCAGGCAGAGACCCGGAAGTAGAGGAGAATCCAAACACAGCGGCGCTAAAATGGAGCTAGAACCGAGGCAGAGTTCCCGGGATAAAGACCCGGACTCGGAGCACCGAGTCCGGCTGACATCCAAGCGGAGAGCCACCGAGCTGCTGGATAAAGGCTCCGAGGTTCTGCGGAGCGCTTTGGACGGACAGCCGGAGCTTCCGGAGGAGAGCAGGCGGGCTGCGCTGCAGCAGCTGCGGGCGGTGAGTCCTCATCCCGCCACTGGCTGCAGCCTTAATCCCTGGGATTACCTCCACTCTGCTTCCACTAGATTATAGAGAGAACAGAGAGTTAAAGCAAGATGCTATTAAAGATTAAAAAATATAGCACAAAAAACAAAGAATTGTAATGTCCTGGAATATGTTTCCCTTAGATATAGAAGCACAGTAGAAAGTTAAGGGAAGGATACACTGCAGTTCTATTCAGTTTATTTCTATAGCTCCAATTCACATCATGTCATCTCAGGTCACTTTATAGATCCAGATCAACCAGATCATCCAGTCAGATTGATTCAAAGTTTTCTATCTAAGGAAAACCAGCTGATTGCATCGACTCATTGACTCTTCAGCAATCCCTCACACTAAGCATGCTTGTAGCGACAGTGGAGAGGAAAAACTCCCTTTGAACAGGAAGAAACCTCCAGCAGAACCAGGCTCAGTGTGAGCGGCCATCTGCTGAGGCCCACTGGGGTTCAAGGAGACAGAAGCAGACATAGAAAAAGAAGCATAGATACAAAAGGCAACTGTCAACCAGCTCCACAGGCGGCCCCGTCCAGGAAACACACAGCCAGGCAGACGAGCTCCGAGCCAGCTCCCATGTCAGAGGAAGAAGAGAGCACATCCAGTTAGTCACAGTCAGAGAAACAGGACTACACTGGAAAACAGGCCAAGCTCCCATGCCAGAGGATGAAGAGAGGATATATATACATAAATCATTCATCCCTAGAAGAACAATTTCAATTCCATCATCCAGAAAAATCTGGATATGCTGCTTTTTAATTATAACATAGCAGAATTTTTTTCTGGTAAACTTTTATTTCCCCTTTAAATCTGCAGCTCTTCCTGCTTCTCTCTGTTTAACAAGATGAATGAACCTTAAGATAAATTAGATCTTAAAATGTTTTATTTAAACCAAGCAGCTGCATCCTGATGTTCCTTCACGGCGGGTTTTCTCCAGAACATGGTGACCTTTGTCTCACCTGGATCTTTGCAGAACTTTGAAGCTGCGGTCAAGCTGAACGTGTTGGTGGACGGACAGCCGTGGGACGACGCTCCGGACCTACAAGGTGAGTTCTGTCCCTCCCGGGTTGGACAGACGGGTGAGGACGTCCGTTTAACGCTGGTGTCCTCGACAGACGAAGAGGATCTGGATCTGGAAAGCCTTCTGGACGACACCATCCTGGAGACCACCAAGAGGCGGCGCCTCTACCCCAGAAGGATCCTTCCTCATGTGGTTCAGGCCCTGAAGGCCGAACGGAAAATCCTGGTTGGTTCATATTTCTTCTTTCCTCTGATTGGTTGATGTTTTCTAGAAGGTGAGCAGTCAGTCTGGGCCGGATCCCCAGGAGAACCGGAGGTTTCAGCTTCACATGAAGTGACATTTGGGAGGAATGTGATGGTTCATTCCCAGTAACCCACTGGGTGCAGAAATAAAGGCTGATTTCTGCCTCTTAGTTCTGAAATCTAAGTTCTGCTGTTTGTCTTTCAGGGCTTTTATAAAACCTCCATCCAACCTGAAGACATCCAGAGAGATCCGGATCAAGGTCAGCTCCGCCTCTCGTGTTTCTGATCTTTAAAGAACCTCTAAAATAAATCTTCCACGCAGAGATTCAGAGGAAAGTTTTCTTCTTAGATGTACCTGCAGTGCACACTGCCACCAGCAGAGGGCGCCCTTTACTCTGTTGGAAAACAATTTCTAATTTCTGCTTCATGACCTAAAATAGATCACATTTTTCATAGTTTTTGCTCAAAGTTTAAAGATAAATATTTGTTTTTTCTCTGGGCTCAAAATCCACCAGAGTTTCTCAGTTAGAAAAGTAAATAAAACGTTTCTTTAAAACCAAATGAAGAGAAGAATTTGGTAAATGATGGTCCTGCATTACATCTGGGAACCAGAACTGTTCCGGGTCTATTCCAGGTCTGGTCACGGTCATTCCGGGTCTGTTCCGGGACATTCCGGATCCGTTCCGGGTCTTTCTAAGTCCTCTGCAGGAGGAACTCGAGGAAGCAGACCAGTGAAGTTTCACTGTGGCTGAACTGAAATCCTGAAACGTTTCGGCTCTTTTCTGTTTCGTGACCGGAGCTCAGAAAGCAGCCGTGGCTGCAGGTTACCATGGTAACGGGGCTCAGCAGAGACGGTTGCCCTGATTGGCCGTTTCCTGGGTCACCCAGAACGTCTCTGTGAAGCAGCTGAGGCCTCTGATGTCACTCGCTTTCTGGACATGAAATCATCTGATGATTCTCCTCCGTTTTCCTGGAGGATGGAGGTGGATCTTCTCCTCGCTGCAGACGCAGCATCTAAGCAGAGTTTCCATCATTTCAGCTTTGGATCATTAAAGTCATGAACATCAGCAGAGTTCTGATGAAGCCAGATGGCCTTCAAATGAGGACGTTCCAACTCTTCTTCTGTTGATGTTGCAGAGAGCCTGAGGAGGCACCTGTCCGCTGCAGCTCCTGCCATGGTCAGACAGGCCTTCCAGGTGATGAAGGTGAGTCCTCCACATCCAGGCTGCCTCCATGCTGCAGCAGCAGCTGCTTCATAGTCTCCTTCTGTCCCTGCAGTCCATCAACACTCTGCAGAAGCAGGCTGAAGGTCTCTGCCAGGTCCTCAACATGAAGCCCAGCTCCACCTCCCTGCAGATCAACGGGGAGGTTCTGGGCTCCTCCTGCCAGGCCGGCGCTCTGCCTCCAGCAGGAGGCGCCACGAGGAGCAGGCGGCCCCTGAAGAGGGCCATGAGGGAAGCTGCGGTGGCTGAGGGCTACTGGCCCAGAACCACAGAACCAGAAGGCAGTGTGGGAGAAGATGAAGCGGAGGAACGCTTCCTGTCCTGAAGGCCACAGAACCACAGCCAGCAGGGGGCGCTGCAGGCAGACGGAACCCAGCAGAGTCCTTCATTTGATGGACAGGAGGAAGGTTTCTATGA
Source organism: Cyprinodon tularosa (assembly GCF_016077235.1). Lineage (NCBI taxonomy): Eukaryota > Metazoa > Chordata > Actinopteri > Cyprinodontiformes > Cyprinodontidae > Cyprinodon > Cyprinodon tularosa. The sequence goes on from NW_024038110.1 coordinate 25,758, forward strand.
GCTCCTCTGGTTCCTCCTCGCAGGTTCTGGTTCAGGTCTGCTGGGATCCTCCTCCTCTGTGGACAGATCCTCCTCTCCAGGGATCAGAACAGCTGCAGTCAGAGGAAAGGAGGTGAAATAAAACTGTTCAGATTCATTGTTGGACGAGATTCTATTTTAATGGTTTTAATTTATGGCTCAGTTTTAGTTTTCTCTGGTTTAGGCCAATATCCCATATTATTGCTATTACCCACAATCCTTTGCTGTATTACTCTCAAATGACCCCCCCCCTCCCTGTAATAAACATGTATTGTTATCATGGGCTCAGTTCTGATTGGACCGACCGTCTCAGGATGAAGAAAACATCCGTTCTGTCAGACAGATTCAGAGTTAGCATAATGCTACGACCGCTACATTGAAGCAGCTGCTTTACAGGCAAATTCTGGTTCCATCCTCATTAGAGCCTCATTAGGGCCTCATTAGCATTATTAGAGCCTCCTTAATGCCTCCTTGGACCCTCTAATCCAGCTGCTCTGATCTACTGAGGATTTTTGCAGCTGAATTATTCTTTCAATCTTTTGTTTCAGTGGAGCTAAAATCAGGACATTCACTGAATGACCGAATGTTTGCAGGTTGGCAGCTCTGCTGTGAACCCTCTGTAGGTCGATTCTTAAAGTTCTCCACCTCAGAGGTCCACCTCAGACATGGGCGTAGGTTTGCATAGGGACCATAGGGACATGTCCCTACCAAAGTTTTGAACCGACCTAATTGTCCCGACCAATAATTGGATGTGAGCAACATGTTTATAATTTACAGCAGTAGTTGTTGCAGCAGTGGCTTCTTTTCCTCTCGCAGCTCCTCTGCCTCGTCTCTCCTGTCCCTTTCATGTAGCAGCGCATGGAACTGCTGCGCTGTTTAACTCAACTCTCATTGGTTGTTCTGCCTTAGGTCCCGCCTTCTCTCTCCTTGATTGGCTGTTTTCTAGTCCTGGCGTGCTTGGAGCACAAAATTGAAAATTGATTCACACTAGAATGCTGCGGTTACTACAATAAATATTAGGCTACAAAACTAGTCCCAATAAAAGAAATGAATATCATGTTCACTAAAAAACAAAAACCTTTTTTTTCTTTTATAAAGCGAAATATTCTGAGTCAGCCAGGAGTTCTGAAGACTGCTGGAAAAATGGGCAAATAAAGGCTGTAAGCCATCAACATTTCTGATTCTTATCCACAGCCAACTAGAAAAACTGAGTGTTTCCTTTTTACCGATATTTAGTTGCTGTTACTGTTTTCATTTTTTTATGACTCTTTGAGGAAGTTCAGGTATAATTATTAGCAGGTGTTATTTCTCTTATAGAGTATAACAACAAGAAATGGTGGCTAATCATCTGCTGTTTTTCGTTTAAAAAACATAATTAGGGTTCCACATAATAATAGTTCTATTTTATTGACTATTTATACTTCTAGAAATAGGATAAAGACAAGAACAAACAAAGGAAGAATATAAACATTGATTTTATCAAATTTAGCAAATGAAACCATTTTCAAAGTGGAAAACAGTCCTAATTCCACATTCATCAGAGCCGCTGATACTTCAAACATTGATAAACAGCATCTAATGAGTGTAGAGCTTATAACATTTTTATTAATGGAGCAAAATGATGCTTTTCTCTTTTAACAATGAATTCGTCTTATCAGTACGGATGCTCACATCGAGCATAAAAAAGGGCATATTGCAGCACCAATGACACCCGACCAATAGTGTCCCTACCAAAGTTCAAATCAAACCTTCGCCCTTGACCTCAGAGGTCCAGGTAGGATGTGAGCCCACAGTCAGCTGACTTGTGGGAAGTGAAGAGGCCGCTTCTGGTAAAGATCATGGAAAGTGAAAGGTGATGTGAAACCCCCGCCTGGCCCGACCCGCCCCCCCCCCCCCCGTTCTCCACCTGATGTCCAGAGTCCCTCAGAGACGCGTTGACAGAGCGTCCTCCTGGGTCGTCCATCTGGAAGCTCTGTGATGTCCGGCTGGGATTCCTCCCCCCCCCGGGAGAACACGGGGACGGGTCAGCTCTGTGAGGGACGGACGGTAAGGAAGCCTGGGGGTGTTTGGGGACGGCGCTGCGGCTTGGGTCCAGTAAGCATTGCTGTGTTTGTGGTTGGATCAGTGTCTGAAGGACGAAGGACGGAGGCTGAAGAGGAGAGAGAAGAACCGAGTCGCTGCTCAGAAGAGTCGGAAGAGACAAACCCAGAGAGCCGACCAGCTGCACCAGGTGCTTGAACCCAGAACCAGAACCGGGTCTCGCTCTGCAGGTTTCTGATGGTCTGGATCAGCGGTTCTTTGGTCTCACTGCAGAAAACTGATCCAGGATCTTTGGGCTCCGGCTCTACAGGCGCCGAAACGATCTGCTGAAGATTAACAGCTAAAATAAGATCATGGAGAAGTTTATTTATTATTTTAATCAATTTCATCTCATTCTATCTACCTGCAGAAATCAAAGAATACATTTATTAATAAACATTTATTAATAAACGTTTATAAATAAACATTTATTCATAAAATAGTTAATTAGATTTCCAGTTTCTGTGGCGCTGCTCTGAATGTTTCCCTCAAAATTAAACGATTAAATCTTCTTTGCTTGAAATATGCTGCTGGAGATATTTGATGCTTTTTATAAACAGATCATTTCTGTCACCGACTCAAACAATTATTACAAATTTTATTAATTAATGTTTAATTTCTGCAGTGAGACGAACCTCTGAAGGTTCTTTGGTTTTATGGAAGAGAAGCAAACAGCAGCTCAGGTTCTCCTCATCTGAGGAACCTGGACTTTAAAACTATTTACCCGGAAAACAACATATATTTGACCAAAATGTAAAGTTTAAATCCCTTTTTAAAGGGAGCGTCCGTATCTGATGGTCCCTGAGAGTTTGAGCGAAGCCAATCAAATCATCGATTAATAATATCGGTACGTTTTCCAGGAATAATGTCGCTCTTTTGGTTTTAAAAGCCTTTTATGTTGGAAACGTCTTACGAAGTCCGAAAAAATGCCGTCAGAACTAAGAACGGGAACAGAAACCCAGATTAGCTTAAAAACGATAAAGTCGCGCCTCATTGGGCGCATCAAGTCCAGAGGAAGAAAGATTCTCACAAAAAAAAATTCTTAACATTTTCTGGTGAAACTTCCTGGAAAATATTTCCAGGCTCTTTTTGAATTTATGGGCTGTGTCCTCTGAAGGACGATGATGTCATAGCGCGGCGCCGAGGTCTGGTCGGATTCCAAGAGTCCTCGTTATGCGGCCTTAAAATGCATCCTTCTTTTTGCTCGATTTGAAGGACGGGTTCGATGTATCCTCTCTATCCTCGGTTTTCCCAGGATTCATTGCGAGTCCAAGCGAGCCGGCTGCTCCGTGATAAAAGGGAAAAAGGGAAATGGCGCCAAACAGTGGTGAATATTGGAAGTTCAGTTTAATATAATCCAGCCTGTGAATAGTTCCGTCTGAAATGAATGAAAATAGTTGTTTTAATGGTTATAGAGTCAGATATGTGGCGGTAATGTTTGGTTTATTTAAAGGTTTTAACCTGTTACTGATTAAATGGTTTTGGTTAGATTTACTTATATCTTTCTACCCATTTTATAGAATAGAAAATCCCTTTATTGTCCCACAATGAGCAAATTTACCCATTGACCTTAGAAAATGTCTAAGAATAACACAATAGGGAAGATTTAAAAGATAAACAATAAAATTCTGTAAAGTGTTTTAACAATATAAAACTGGGGAATAAATAACCAATATGCAGCTATGGACATTTTTACAGTAATGTTGAAAATAGCAGCAACATCAGAGATGTGCAGAATGACAGCAGCAGGTTATTTAACTGACTAAGGTTTCTATCATTACATTTGATTTTTATGGTTGGAACATTTATTCCTCTCTGGATTCAGTGAAGTCGTCCTGCAGAAGGATGGACCTGTTTGGATTCACAGCCAAAACTCTTCCAGTCTCCTGATTTTCAAGGACTTGGAAGGATCCAGTCCAGGTTAACCGAGTCCCTGGAGGATGCAGCCCATGAATTCATACACAGCCTGGCTGGTGAGGCTAATAATTGCGTCAATCAGTCTTTCCCAGTAGAAACAAGGTCACATGTGGAACAAAAAAATAGGTTCCTCCTTTTTAACCAAACTACATAAAAAACTTTTCTAAAAGTATTTATTTATGATTGAACTTTCATTTTATTACTAATATGAATTAACTCGTGTTTCTAACTAAATAATAAAATAATCAAATGAGTCAGAAGGCAGCTATAAGGTCAGACACTGATAACGAGCTAGCTTCCGTTAGCTACGTCTCATTAGTTAATGTTTAGCTTCCTCCTGTAAACCAGCACAGAGTTCCACTAAACAGGCTGAATGTTCACTTCAGACGGTGCTGGTAAAATAAGACATTTAATTAGAACATTTAGTGCTGAGAAAAAACACATTAACAGATTAATAGAAATAATGTTTGAAACAAATAAGCCAGTATAAAGAGAAAAGTGTAAGTAGGTCATTATATAAAAAAAAAGCTAAAATCAATCCCCTGGACTTTGTTTCCAGGTTTTATCCAGCAGCCCAACAAAGCCTGGTTTTAGTTTAGAAAACATGCAAATAGAAACGGATGAACGGGTCCCCCCCTTTGGTTAGCATCTGGGTGAACAGGAAATTCTGCAGGACAGGAAGTTCTGCGGGTCAGGACAGGAAGTTCCGACGGTCAGGACAGGAAGTTCAGACGGTCAGGAGAGGAAGTTCTGTAGTTCAGGACAGGAAGTTCTGCGGGTCAGGACAGGAAGTTCCGACGGTCAGATCAGGAAGTTCTGCGGGTTAGGACATGAAGTTCCGACGGTCAGGACAGGAAGTTCAGACGGTCAGGAGAGGAAGTTCTGTAGTTCAGGACAGGAAGTTCTGCGGGTCAGGACAGGAAGTTCCGATGGTCAGATCAGGAAGTTCTGCGGGTTAGGACATGAAGTTCCGACGGACAGGACAGGAAGTTCTGCGGGTCAGGACAGGAAGTTCAGACGGTCAGGAGAGGAAGTTCTGTAGTTCAGGACAGGAAGTTCTGCGGGTCAGGACAGGAAGTTCTGCGGGTCAGGACAGGAAGTTCCGATGGTCAGATCAGGAAGTTCTGCGGGTTAGGACATGAAGTTCCGACGGACAGTACAGGAAGTTCTGCGGGTCAGGACAGGAAGTTCAGACGGTCAGGAGAGGAAGTTCTGTAGTTCAGGACAGGAAGTTCTGCGGGTCAGGACAGGAAGTTCAGACGGTCAGGAGAGGAAGTTCTGTAGTTCAGGACAGGAAGTTCTGCGGGTCAGGACAGGAAGTTCCGACGGTCAGATCAGGAAGTTCTGCGGGTTAGGACATGAAGTTCCGACGGACAGGACAGGAAGTTCTGCGGGTCAGGACAGGAAGTTCCGATGGTCAGATCAGGAAGTTCTGCGGGTTAGGACATGAAGTTCCGACGGACAGGACAGGAAGTTCTGCGGGTCAGGACAGGAAGTTCAGACGGTCAGGAGAGGAAGTTCTGTAGTTCAGGACAGGATGTTTCGCTGGTCAGGACAGGAAGTTCTGCGAGTTAGGACAGGAAGTTCCGACGGTCAGGACAGGAAGTTCTGCAGGTCAGTACAGGAAGTTCTGCAGTGCCAGTAGTGAACGCGCTTCGATCCTGCCTCTAGTTGAGCAATAGGAGACCTTTGCAGTCTGAGACCCAACAGAACCCTTTAAGCTCAGCTCCTAATTTCTTTTTTTAAATGTTTTTTATTTTCTGTAAAAACTAAACTGGTCTGTTTTTGTTTTTCTCGGTTCTTCGCTGTGAGGCCTGTGAACAGCTGGAGCAAAGAAACAGGAAGCTGCAGAGAGAGGTACTCACTCTATCATTTCATTCAGCATTAATGGTTGCCATGGAGACGAACCGTTTGACTAGAATCAGGCCTAAATAAAGCTCAGCCTGAGATCAGCCTTCATCCTTTCCTTGGTCCAAAGTATTTATTCCCTCAACTGAAAAAATAATTAAAGGAATAAAATCTTTGATTTTATGTCAACATTTTTAAACTGAATTAAAGTAGGTTCCGTTTAGCTGATTAGTTTTTTTTAATTTAGAAATGAATCTGATTTAATAGCTGAAACATTGATACTGATTTCCAGGTGGATTCTCTCTCTGAGGAGCAGAACCTTCTCGCTGAAGCTCTCCGAGCTCACGAACCTTTCTGTCCCATCATGCACTGCGCCTTGGCGTCACCCAGCCTCCACCCTGACGGCGCTGCAGCTCCATCCCTGTGAGAACAGCAGCACCTCTGCACCCTGCTGGAGGATTACTGGCCGCTAGGGGGAGCTGTTCTCCTTCATCCATGCTGCCCCCTGCTGGCCGGAGAGGAGCATCACATCTCTGCTGTTTCTGTGACTGAATGTCATCAACAAATAAATGTTTTTATACTATTTAACTCTGAAATATTTCCTTTTTGTTCAATTTGAAAATATGTAACTTAATGACAAAAGAACCACAAAATTAAAAAACATGTCTGTAATTTTGACATAATAATGTTTGGGTTTTTCTCTCAGCTCTTATTGTCATTACTACGGAGGAGGATTAGGGCCACTGAAAAAATAAAAAAGTTAACTGATTTTTAAACATTATTTCAGTTAAAAATCAGAAAAAAAGTCAGAATTCTGACTTTAATCTCAGAATTATGGATCTTAAAGGGAAACTTTAATAATAATTTATTCTTAACGGTACGCCAGCATTCAGAACATGGAGGCCAATCACTGTCCCCCAGACATCCACCGTTAGATTTTTTATATTTTTATCTTTTTAAAACAAATGTTCTGAACATGTTCTGAATGCTGGCGTACCATAAAGAATAAATGATGAACAGTTTAGTTTGTGCCTTCAAGTCGTTGCCCATAGGAAGACGTTACTGGATATAACGGAATATCTTCAGAACGGCTCCAAATGACACTAAACTCATATGGGAGAGTAGAACATGATGGAATAACGGCGAATCAAGGAAACAATGGAAAAAAAAAACGGTGTTCCCATTTAATCTAGATGGGCGCCATGAAGGCAGAGATGTGGAGCTCTCAGCTTCAGTAGTTTGGGAGGAACAGGAAAACTTTGCTGGAAAATGATGGAATGAGTCGAGTTTTTCCGTCCCTGAAGATCCCTGCTGAGGCTGTTTGATTAATGGAAGAACAGAAGGAGATTAAAATCAGAACAGACGTGGCTACGGCTTCATGCTAACATGTTTGTTAGCTGTCAGAATTCAGACAGATATTTGACTTTTTTCTCATATTAAACTGAAATTAAATAAAAAAATCTGTTAACTTTTATAATTTTTTCAGTGGCTCTAATCCTGTTCCATATATTCCACCATCACCAGTTCAGAGGAACCTAATTCCCTCTCTGCATTTAACCCCTCCCCCTGGGGAGCAGCGGGCGGCCATGGTGCGGCGCCCAGGGAGCAGCGTGGGGTTAAGGGTCATTGCTCAGGGAGCCAGAGTGGAGGCAGTGGGACTCGAACCCAGAACCTGTGGAGTACATGGTCTATGCCTGACCGCTAGGCCGCCCCTCCCCTACTGTTTGCTATTAGATCCTGTTATTAAAAAGCAGTTTGCTGTAAACATAATAAAATTGGTTTAATTTATTAACATTATATATCAGAAAACCTTTAATTTCAGGCTTTAAGCAGCAGAGAAAAATTAAACTACTAAATGTTATAAAAAGAAAAATACCAAAAAAAAAAAAGAGAGAATAAAAGAGACAGGAAAGTTTAAGACATTTAAAAAAAGGCTGAGAAGAAGATTAAAATGTTTGAGTGAAACTAACAGAGAAACCAAACCATCATCATCATCATCATCATCATCCAGAGGTCAATCCTCGGTGACTCCGCTCTCTCCACTCGCCTGCAGTGAGAATGAAAAGTTTAGCTAATTCTGAAGAGGAAGACGCTGAAGTTCCTGAATCCAACCGCCGCATCATCTTCTTCTCTTTCACTTCCTCTTCCTCTTCCTGCTGACGTCGGTTTCTCTGAGACTGTGGCTCCGATCCCTGGAAGCAGCGCAGGAGGAGGGATTATCTAAAATGGTTTAATGAACTTTCTTAGAAGAAGTAAAAGCCTCTGCATTCCCATATCTGTCAGTTTTATCTGAAAAATAAACTTTCAACTACCTGAACGGGCGTCTCTCCCTTTAGTCATGTTCAAAAAACAACTGAATTACTGACTGTTTGGTGTTTTTTGAAGCGAATGGCGATCTGACCTTAAATAGTATTTTTGAACATGACTAAATGGATAGACGCCTGTTCAGGTAGTTTAAAGTTTATTTTTCAGATAAAACTAAAGGGATAAACAGGAATAATGTGTATTGATTATGGGTATACTGGTCTGATGGGGTACGCTGATCATAACCGCCACATCGAGAGAGATCCGATTTATGAAGCTAAATTTCCACAGATTGAGCAAAATATCAAAAGTGTTTTTTTTTTATGTAGAGGAAAGAATCACATTCCAGCCACAACATTTCACTGTTTTCATTGTGATTTTAACTCTTCTTCCCACTGTGCCCGCGTACTTGCCAAGGTTGGATTGAAGTGGTTTGACCTTCCCAACATGGCGGATCCAAACACAAACAGATGCTGACAGCAAAAGAAAAAAAAAACTTTTAAATTAGTACTTTAATGTCTTTAAACATGTCTGAATTCTATCGTTCTTTAATTTATTTTAGTCTCAGTTGGTTTATTTTATTGGATTAAACCATGAATTGATCATAAGTATGTTGGCAGCATGTTGGGATTAGCCCCATAATCTGAGTTTGATCAATTATTATTATTATTAAAATCTAGATGTTTGACTGAAGGAGTCCTAGAACGGGACCCTGAAGAACCTCACATCATCTCTAATTTATATCAGGTTAGTTTTCATTTTGCTCCGATTCACATCGAATATAATCTCAAAGTAGATTAGACGATTAATCCGACCATCCAGACCGTTTTCATTTAAGCTCAATAAATTAGAAATTTCACCAACCGTTTGCTCTATGATGCTGAACCGACCCAGCTGCCATTGGAAGATGGTCGCCATGGAAACCAAGGTTTAAATGGATGATAGCTGAGCCTCATCCTGGTTTTAAGAGAGATCCAAGCTTAGATCTGATAAAACCCGCCTTTAATCTGGATTAAGGAAATTATTTCAGTTTGAAACCAAAGTTTTACTGAAGCTGGAATCCTTCAAGCTTTTGATTATTATCAGAGCGGGAAGAAGAAGAAGGTAATCAATAAAGTTTATTATTTGTTTTTAAACAGAAACCAACCATGAAAAAAATAAGATTTGTTTTATAGAATAATACATTAAAGCTTTTTTTAATTTCCACCATTAAATCAGATATGAAGAAAACAGATAAGGATTGTCTGAATTATTATTTTGGGTTTTTAATTAATAAACATTATCAGCTGTTGATCTACTATTAGATCATAAATCCTCTTTGATCTGATTTGATGATTTTTCAATTAAACGTTTATGTCGTTTTCTACAGTAAAAGTTAGTAAAATGTTCTGATTTAGTGGCTTTAAAGTCTGTCTGGGTGGGCGGGGCTGCTTTGATTGTCAGCTGTTGGTTCTGCTTCATCATGAGGCTCCAGGTCAGCAGATGCTTCCTGCTGTCATGATGAACGTTTGCTTCAGTTTCCTCCTTTTCCTCCTGCTGGGTGCATCTTACTGCCGAGGCGTCGCCATCCCTCCCTAACCCTGACTTAGAAGGTCTGAGAAGGTTTGAGCTCAGACTGACCCCCCCATGATGACCACCTGGACCCCCCCGCTGCCACTTCAGCTCCAACTGTTGGTTGTTATAACTTTATATCCAGGTTGGACACCATATTAATGTTCTGAATAACTGTTATGTTCTATTCTCAGCCAGATGGGAGTTTATATTTCTGATACTTTAGATGTTATAATTCCTTCCCTGATAGAGGTGATAAATATCAGATATTATTCAGCTGTTATAAACTGTTTATGACACACAGTCCTACTAACTGTGTGTTAGAACAATAAATGAAAGAGTGATTGGAGCTCTAATCATGGTCAAACTGTTAATTCTGCAAATTAATGGAATAAATTCACAACTTCTGTTCAAAATATAAGATTTTATTAACAAAATTCATTCAGCTCCACGTCAAACATATTTCAGTTTAACACTCTCAACTAAGACTAGTAAAACTCAACTAAACTAAACTGAACTAACTACTATGTACAAAGAGGAAGGGAAACATGGTTGAAAACCAGATTACAGTTTAAAGTGGATTTAAAGTTTGAAACCAAAGTTAATCTGGAATAATTTGGGATCTGATTAAATTAGCTTTTCACTCATTTAGAGAAACTGGTTCCCAATATCCAAAAACCAAAGTCATGGCGAACGGCTGAACATGACCAACAGACAGGAGACCCCCCCCCCCCCCCCACCCCAACAACATCCATCACCTACAGAAAAGTTCATGGAAAACTCCAGACTTTCCCAGAGCAGCCATCATTTCCCATTATCTAATCTAGAAACTACAGATCTACATATTTATGACCCAGATTCCCACTGTGGACAGAAAGTAAGCTAGTTAGTTAGTTAGTTAGTTAGTTAGTTAGTTAATTAGTTAGTTAGGCAGTTAGGCAGTGGCGTTCTTTCCCGCCTCTCCTTGTTTGAAAGCGGAGCAGAATTCCCACTAACTGAGGAAACATTCCTGCTCCTTTAACCTTCATGCTCAGACAAGCTTCTGGAAGCAGCTAATTATCCAACGTTCAGCAGATCTCTGGAACAGAGACAAGCTCCGGTTCCTGGGAACGCCAGTCCAGGACTTGGATTCTTTCCATGATAAACGCACGGATAACAAAGCACCTGGTCAGCAGGTGTGAGAGGAAGGAAGACGCCTGCAGGCTGCAGGCTGGCCGCCATGATAAGGGCTGCAGATGACAGGCAGGCAGCAACAGCCTGATAAGCTGCAGACGCCAACATGTCCAGACTTGATCCCTGATTGGATGATGAAATGTTTCCCTTCTATGAACAAAATTCCTCTTTAGGAAAAAAGTTTCATCATGTTCAGGAAATTCATCTCGTCTTTAAGAAAAGGAATCTAGTGTTAGGATTTCTAGATGGAGAATATGAGGCAGGAAGCGCTGCGTTTGCACAACATGCGACCTGCTAATAATCAGAAACCTTTCTGGGCTTAAATAATCCAGACTGTCTCTAATCCACCGTTAACAAACGCAGGATGTTGAAATGATCCTTAGAGGAATTAAAAACAGTTTGAACAAGTTTGAAGCTCAACTTTTTAACTTAATAATTCATAGTTTGATTCAGCATCTGTTTTATTTTAACTGTGTTTCTATCAGAAACGATCCATGTTTATTCCTCCATCCTGCTGTTTAAAAACACTTTTATAGAAGTTAGAGGATCAACTTCAGCTTTTTACTCCAGTAAAAGTAGCGTTTTAAAACTACTTAAAGTATAAAAGTCAAATTAATCCAGCAAAACTGTTAAAGCCAGAAGCTTTGCTGCTCTGATCTATTAAAGGAAAACTTTTCTATAATTCTGGATGAAAACTTCCTTAAACTTCATTTAGTTTTATAACTAATAACAGCGTCACATTTAACTTTGCATCATCTTTAAAAACTATTTTGGTCTGTGGTGAGCAACAGGTTGGGGCAGCACCGAGTCCAACCACAGAGAAATTAATTATCTGGATGAAACTAATTATTTTGATGTTTTTATTTCCTTTAAATTCCAAAAAGCCGTAATAAAAATGAGCTTAAATGAAACAAAACTAAAGAGTCTATTTTTAAATGTGAGGAGTAGAAAGAAAAAGTTTAAAGAATAATTACTGCGGTAAAGTTTAGATTGATCATATTTCTACTCAAGTAGGAATTTAGTTTAACGGCTTTTATTCTTTTTCATCTTTTTATGTTAAAATTGTTCTTAAATAATCTGAAATGTGAAATTATTGTATAAAAGATGCAATTTTCCTTTGAGAAAGATTCTTGCCTGCATTAAAAGTTTAAATCCCAGATTAATTTCTGGTTAATCTGCATATAATGTTGTTTTAATCTGTTCCGTCTGCTGAAGCCGGAATGTGGCTGAAAATCACATTTAATTCAGAATTAAATATAGAAAAACAATTAATCCAAAACAGAATCTAAAAAATCCGTCGATGTTCAGACGAATCTTTGCTCTTCTTCCTAGTTCAAACCTTAAGGAGTTAAAAAGGTTAAAATAAGAGAATTAAAAGGATTCATGATGCATTTTTTATTGTAAAAAATGATCAAAAAACAGAATTGATCAGGTGAGAAAAGAGGAAGACGGCGGCGGATCAGGGAACGTTTTACAGTTTATTGTTTTTAAGCATATTTCTATCTAATCTGTTAATCTGTCCACCTGTTAATCCCACATTCCTCCAATATGAAGAACAATTAGACAATTTAAACACTTCTGAGCTCAGCTGTTTTAACGCGATTAAAGAAACTTTAGAAAGTCTTTAGTTTTTATTCAGAACAATAAACCTAAAAGGAGCAGATTAGAGGTTTAAATTCAATAAATATTAAAAAACAACCAAAACATTGTTTTGTTGCTAGCTTAACACAGGAGAATAAAGTATAAAAAAATAGAAAACATTTGCATTTAAAGCGTTTTGATCTTTAGAGGAATATTTTAAACATGTAAACAAAGAGCAGCAGCCGGTCTGCAGACGATAAACTGACGGTTTTACGTCTCTGTTCATTTCCAGCAGCAAACATCCTGATTGATGTTTTTAAAGGTTTATTTTCACAGGAGGAAAAAAAAAAAAAGGTAGAAAATCTACAGCCTGTGCAGCTCCTGAGCAGAAAATAGCAGCATTATTGTTTCTAGAAGTTTTTCTACATCAGATCAAACATCTTTAATAAATAAACATTCAAACACCTCATCATGCATCTTAATGACCTTCAAATCACACTTTGGTACAAAAAAACTATCAAACAATGTGTTCTTTCAGTGCTTTAGTGTCGGATCTTGGCCCAGACCGTCAACGTAGAATCAAACAAACTAGAATGTGTAACGGTGAAAGTCCCAGTCCAGCCAGCAGCTTCTGGAACCGTGAGTTCCAGTAAAGTCTTTCCCTCCTGCGATCATAGAGGAGCCGGACAGCGGAGGTCGTCCAGGGTGGGCGCTGCTCCGTGGAGCGAGGAGGAGGAGGCGAGGCTGGCGAGCTGTAGGGTGCTCTCTTTGATGTGCTGGATGTACAGGTTCCTCTCGTCTTCGGGCGTCTGGCCGTTCTGGGCGCGGACGATGCAGGTGGGCCGGTGCAGGTTCAGCATGTAGACCAGCTGCTGCTTCTGCTGCTTCAGCTCCTCGATCTGAGCCTTCAGCTCCGCGTTCACGCCCTCCAGCTTCTCCGACTCCTGCACACAGCGGGGGGGGGGGGGGTCACACAAAGGCTTAGCGTCACGCTGACAGAGATCCACGCAGCTCAGAGTCATCCCAAAAAATTCACTTTGTTTCCAAGTTTGAAGACGTTTCTCTTCCCATCAGGAAGCTTTTAAATTCAAATTGTCAGAAATAGCCTCAAACGAAACGTAATTCTGACTGAATTCCCTGGATGGGAAGAGAAACGTCTCCAAACTTGGAACCAGAGGATTGATTTTGAAGTTTTTTGGAGGTTCATTGTCAAACATCCGGGAGGATTTACCTTCTGCAGAGACTCGGTTTTCTCTTTCTTCTTGTTGCGACATTTCGCAGCAGCGATTTTGTTCCTTTCTCTCCTCCTCTTCCTCCTCTCGTGCTCCTCTGATGTCAGCTGAAGCAAACAGAAGATCCCGTCAGTGACGGCCAACATCCCAACATCCCAACCACACCTAAATCTGTGGAGCTCACCTCTCGCTTGACCCCGGCCCGGTCCGAGCTGGAGCTGGCGCCGTCCGAGCTCACGTCCACGCTCAGCCCGCTGGACAGCCGCTTGGCGTGGATGGACGTCCGCAGCTCCTCCTTCACCAGGGGGGTGAAGCTGGTGAAGTCGTCCAGGGTGAGCGTCCCCGGGGAGGAGAGGCAGGGCACCAGAGCGGAGCAGCTGATGTCGGCCAGAGAGAGACCAGGATGCTGCAGCATCATTCTGCAGGAAACAGATGAAAGGAGATTATTAAAGGATGTAAAACAGAAGGTTTCCCTTTAAGGTGATGATGTCACTGCGTCTTTCTGCTGAGTAATGATGACATCATGTGTTCAGAGTAAACAAAGCTGCCATGAGTCTGTTCCTGGAATCCCACTCAGGAAAAACCAGGAATCACTTCCTGACAGCTGATCAGCGGCAGGAATCGACAGGCAGACCATCATTTTACATTAAATATCTGTTAGAATCATTATGATCAAAAGTCAAAGAGCAAACAGCTGTTTATTCATCATCATAGAAATAGAACTGCTGTTATATAGATATTTCTACATAGATCTGCTCATATTTTCACTTTCATCACAATTTCTGCTCCAAAAAGTCTCCAAAATGAAAATATAATAAAAACTAAAATGATAAAAGCAGTTAAATATGTTGTTCAATAATAACTGATTCCTCCCTCCGTCCCCCCTCCCCTACCTGTTGGTGTTCTGAGGTTCTGGTTCCGGTCCGGTTGAAGGAAAAGACTCGTTTCTTTGCGTCGCTTCGCGCTTCTGTCGCTCCGGTTGCATCACCTGCTGTATATAAGCCTCTAGGGGGCGGGGCCTGTGACGACATGGATCCTACTCACGATTCCAGGAGGGGGGAGGGGGGAGGGGGGGTGACATCATCCTATTTATAGCCGCTGATTGTGTGATGATGCAACCCAGCAACCCCGGGCTGATCTGCCATAACAGGAGCGGCTTCCCTCCTCCTCCTCCCTCCTCCTCCTCCTCCTCCTCCCTCCTCCTCCTCCTCCTCCTCCCTCCTCCCTCCTCCTCCTCCCTCCTCCCTCCTCCTCCTCCTCCCTCCTCCCTCCTCCCTCCTCCTCCCCTCCCTCCTCCCTCCCCCCCCCCCCCCCCCCCCCCTTCCCAGTTAATCACTGGTTTTGGTTCCTTTTTCTTTGTTTTCCTTTCTTCCTTTTTCAGATTTTTCATCTCAGAATTCAGAGAATAAAAAAAGGAAATTCTGAGGTTTCCTGGTTTTCCAGGATCAATCGTTCCCAGTCCGGATCAAAGAGTTTGGTTCTAAACTAAAATGATGGATAATTAAACTCTGATGTTGAATCATCAGGAGGATCATCTGCTTCCTAAACACTTTAGATAGAAATAATCTGATAGTGGAAGAACCGATAATCCGGCTTCATCCAGGAAGTCTAGATATACAGGGGCGGATTTAGGAAATATGGGGCCCAAGGCAAAGACATGCAGGGGGCCCTATGAATGTAGTCGCCAAAGTCTCCAGTAGCAGAAAAAAGTCGCTAGATTTGGCACAAGGCCCCTTTTTTGAAATGAAAGTGCTAGAGGAGCCTGAAAAGCCTCTTTGCATATTTTTTTTCAAATGGTTTGCTGCTGTCCTCTTAGCCAAAGGATCAAAAAGATAATTAAAGTGCACAAGTAAGGAATAACTGTGTTAACAGAGTTTTATGGGGCCCCCAGGAACTTGGGGCCCTAGGCAACTGCCTAATATTGCCTAATGGTAAATCCCCCCCCTGACTGTAGAACCAAGTTATGTAGAACCTTCCTCTGCTGTGAGCACAAACAACTGCAATACCAGTTCAGCCCCACTGTCTGAGGGCCCCACTGTCTGAGGGCCCCTCAGTTTCCTCCTCATTGGTTTCTGTTTTTTTTCAGCTCACAGCTTCTGTTGCTCATCCAGAAACTTCCAGTTTCAGCAGAAGTGGAACCAGCTTTCGTTTTTCTCAGAACGGCGAGGCGTTCAGGGTTCAGAGGGAGAAGAAGCGATGAGCGAAGCGTTACTGGAATACGATGGAAGCTGCTGCTGTGGTTTCCAGGGAAGCCGGGTCGCATTCCGTCCCTTCCTGAAAACATTCCCCTCCCCGTCATAAATCCGGGATATCACGGCTCGGAACGCCGGCCGTAAAGGTTAATGATCTGCCGGACGGCGTTCACCTGTCCACGGTGACACCGTGATCTGGCGCCGTAGAGGACAGATAAGACTTAGTGAACCAAACCGACTCAGAGGACGCCGCTTCTAAGCTGCTGGAGGACTGAAGGTCCCACCAGCGTCTGGAGGCTCTGATGAAGGAGAGAGAAAAGCTCCTACAAAATAAAACCTCTAAAGATCCTTTTTCCTCTGATTCCCCAAAATAAAATCCACTCAGGTCGTCCCGCCGCAGAAGATCCCAGATGTTCTGGTTCCTCAGAGGTTCACTGGGAAAAACCATCAGGAAGACCGAGGAACACGGATCAGGGAGGAGGTTCTAGGACAGATCATCTGGACATGGACGTCCACTTAGAAGAGGAGAGCATCAGTTAGGGAGGAGGAGGCTGTGGAGGAGCTGCAGAGGTCCGTAGCTCAGGTGGAAGGATCTGTCCACAGAAGGAATATATGAGAGAAGGTGACGCCCTCTGAGGAGACCAGCACTGAACTTTGGGCCTTCAAAATAAAACATCTGGATGGAGAAAAAACTCACCTCAGTTTCCACATTTTTCCTGTGAAAAAGATAAATGCATGTTTTTCTTTTTCCCTTCATGGATCTAAAAACGACTCGGTTCTTTATGGTTCAGCAGGTTTTGGAAAATATGTGGGTTTTTTTGCATTTTCTGTGATTTTTAGCATCATTCAGTCAAATTTTCTATATTTTGAAATCTGACCGATCCTCTGACTCATATCATGGACACGGTGCTCATCTGGTGAAATAAAAATATTCATTTGTTTATAAAAACAGCTCATTTGAAGCGGTGCGATCTGAAGAATGTAGAATAAAAGGGGCCCGATGATGGAGCCGTGGGGAACCTCAGATCCATGAAAACCAGTTAAACTCAGAACCAGAACGTTTCCTATTGGCTCCTCCAGACAGGAAGTCATCATCAAATCAGTTCTGATAAAAATCAGGCACAAAAAAAAACATTATACTTCCTTATATTTGTTAATTATCACAGAATATAAATATTTATTTCTGATTAATAAAAAAATTAAAAAATACAAATATTTATTTATGCTTCATTTGTTGTCTTGTGGCGCGTTTGATCTCCTCACAAGGCAGACGTTTATTTCTAAAGGAGATAAAAAAGGAAACAAAGAAAAGACAAAAGAGAAAGAAAACCGCGGACTCTGTAACGGTGGACTCGTGATCATGGACTCGGTAACCATGGACTCGGTAACAGTGGACTCGGTAACCGTGGACTCGGTAACCATGGATTCAGTAACCAAGGCTCTGTAACCATAGACTCTGTAACGGTGGACTCGTAATCATGGACTCGGTAACCATGGATTCAGTAACCAAGGCTCTGTAACCATGGACTCGGTAACCGTGGACTCGGTAACCGTGGACTCGGTAACTGTGGACTCGTGATCATGGACTAGGTAACCATGGATATAGTAACCATGGATTCAGTAACAGTGGACTCGGTAACAGTGGACTCGTAATCATGGACTCAGTAACAGTGGACTCGGTAACTGTGGACTCGTGATCATGGACTCGGTAACCATGGACTCAGTAACCAAGGCTCTGTAACCATGGACTCAGTAACCGTGGACTCGGTAACCGTGGACTCGGTAACCGTGGACTCGGTAACTGTGGACTCGGTAACAGTGGACTCGGTAACCGTGGACTCGGTAACCGTGGACTCGGTAACTGTGGACTCGTGATCATGGACTAGGTAACCATGGATATAGTAACCATGGATTCAGTAACAGTGGACTCAGTAACAGTGGACTCGTAATCATGGACTCGGTAACCATGGACTCAGTAACAGTGGACTCGGTAACTGTGGACTCGTGATCATGGACTCGGTAACCATGGACTCAGTAACCAAGGCTCTGTAACCATGGACTCAGTAACCGTGGACTCGGTAACCGTGGACTCGGTAACTGTGGACTCGGTAACCGTGGACTCGGTAACAGTGGACTCGGTAACTGTGGACTCGTGATCATGGACTAGGTAACCATGGATATAGTAACCATGGATTCAGTAACAGTGGACTCGGTAACAGTGGACTCGTAATCATGGACTCGGTAACCATGGACTCAGTAACAGTGGACTCGGTAACTGTGGACTCGTGATCATGGACTCGGTAACCATGGACTCAGTAACCAAGGCTCTGTAACCATGGACTCAGTAACCGTGGACTCGGTAACCGTGGACTCGGTAACTGTGGACTCGGTAACCATGGACTCAGTAACAGTGGACTCGGTAACTGTGGACTCGGTAACCATGGACTCAGTAACAGTGGACTCGTGATCATGGACTAGGTAACCGTGGACTCGGTAACCGTGGACTCGGTAACTGTGGACTCGTGATCATGGACTAGGTAACCGTGGACTCGGTAACCGTGGACTCGGTAACCGTGGACTCGGTAACCATGGACTCAGTAACAGTGGACTCGGTAACCGTGGACTCGGTAACCATGGACTCAGTAACAGTGGACTCGGTAACCGTGGACTCGGTAACCATGGACTCAGTAACAGTGGACTCGGTAACCGTGGACTCGGTAACCATGGACTCGGTAATGGTGGACTCGGTAACCGCAGACTCGGTAACCATGGATTCAGTAACCAAGGCTCTGTAACCATAGACTCTGTAACGGTGGACTCGTAATCATGGACTCTGTAACCATGGACTCAGTAACAGTGGACTCGGTAACTGTGGACTCGTGATCATGGACTCAGTAACAGTGGACCCGGTAACCATGGACTCAGTAACAGTGGACTCGGTAACAGTGGACTCGGTAACCATGGACTCAGTAACAGTGGACTCGGTAACTGTGGACTCGGTAACCATGGACTCAGTAACAGTGGACTCGGTAACTGTGGACTCGGTAACCATGGACTCAGTAACAGTGGACTCGGTAACCATGGACTCAGTAACAGTGGACTCGGTAACTGTGGACTCGGTAACCATGGACTCAGTAACAGTGGACTCGGTAACTGTGGACTCGGTAACCATGGACTCAGTAACAGTGGACTCTGTAACTGTGGACTCGGTAACCATGGACTCAGTAACAGTGGACTCGGTAACCATGGACTCAGTAACAGTGGACTCGGTAACTGTGGACTCGGTAACCATGGACTCAGTAACAGTGGACTCGGTAACCATGGACTCAGTAACAGTGGACTCGGTAACTGTGGACTCGGTAACTGTGGACTCGGTAACTGTGGACTCGGTAACCATGGACTCAGTAACAGTGGACTCGGTAACCATGGACTCAGTAACAGTGGACTCGGTAACCATGGACTCAGTAACAGTGGACTCGGTAACCATGGACTCAGTAACAGTGGACTCGGTAACCATGGACTCAGTAACAGTGGACTCGGTAACCATGGACTCAGTAACAGTGGACTCGGTAACTGTGGACTCGGTAACTGTGGACTCGGTAACCATGGACTCAGTAACAGTGGACTCAGTAACAGTGGACTCAGTAACAGTGGACTCGGTAACAGTGGACTCGGTAACTGTGGACTCAGTAACAGTGGACTCGGTAACTGTGGACTCGGTAACTGTGGACTCGGTAACCATGGACTCAGTAACAGTGGACTCAGTAACAGTGGACTCAGTAACAGTGGACTCAGTAACAGTGGACTCAGTAACCATGGATTCGGTAACCATGGACTCGGTAACCATGGACTCAGTAACAGTGGACTCGGTAACTGTGGACTCGGTAACCATGGACTCAGTAACAGTGGACTCAGTAACAGTGGACTCAGTAACAGTGGACTCAGTAACCATGGACTCGGTAACCATGGACTCGGTAACCATGGACTCAGTAACAGTGGACTCGGTAACCATGGACTCAGTAACAGTGGACTCGGTAACCATGGACTCAGTAACAGTGGACTCGGTAACCATGGACTCAGTAACAGTGGACTCGGTAACCATGGACTCAGTAACAGTGGACTCGGTAACCATGGACTCAGTAACAGTGGACTCGGTAACCATGGACTCAGTAACAGTGGACTCGGTAACCATGGACTCAGTAACAGTGGACTCAGTAACAGTGGACTCGGTAACCATGGACTCAGTAACAGTGGACTCGGTAACAGTGGACTCAGTAACCATGGACTCGGTAACCATGGACTCGGTAACCATGGACTCAGTAACAGTGGACTCGGTAACCATGGACTCAGTAACAGTGGACTCGGTAACCATGGACTCAGTAACAGTGGACTCGGTAACCATGGACTCAGTAACAGTGGACTCGGTAACCATGGACTCAGTAACAGTGGACTCGGTAACCATGGACTCAGTAACAGTGGACTCGGTAACCATGGACTCAGTAACAGTGGACTCGGTAACCATGGACTCAGTAACAGTGGACTCAGTAACAGTGGACTCGGTAACCATGGACTCAGTAACAGTGGACTCGGTAACTGTGGACTCGGTAACCATGGACTCAGTAACAGTGGACTCAGTAACAGTGGACTCGGTAACTGTGGACTCGGTAACCATGGACTCAGTAACAGTGGACTCGGTAACCATGGACTCAGTAACAGTGGACTCGGTAACCATGGACTCGGTAACAGTGGACTCGGTAACCATGGACTCAGTAACAGTGGACTCGGTAACTGTGGACTCGGTAACTGTGGACTCGGTAACCATGGACTCAGTAACAGTGGACTCAGTAACAGTGGACTCGGTAACAGTGGACTCGGTAACTGTGGACTCAGTAACAGTGGACTCGGTAACTGTGGACTCGGTAACTGTGGACTCGGTAACCATGGACTCAGTAACAGTGGACTCGGTAACTGTGGACTCGGTAACCATGGACTCAGTAACAGTGGACTCGGTAACCATGGACTCGGTAACAGTGGACTCGGTAACTGTGGACTCGGTAACTGTGGACTCGGTAACCATGGACTCAGTAACAGTGGACTCAGTAACAGTGGACTCGGTAACTGTGGACTCGGTAACCATGGACTCAGTAACAGTGGACTCGGTAACTGTGGACTCGGTAACCATGGACTCAGTAACAGTGGACTCGGTAACTGTGGACTCGGTAACCATGGACTCAGTAACAGTGGACTCGGTAACTGTGGACTCGGTAACCATGGACTCAGTAACAGTGGACTCGGTAACTGTGGACTCGGTAACTGTGGACTCGGTAACCATGGACTCAGTAACAGTGGACTCGGTAACTGTGGACTCGGTAACCATGGACTCAGTAACAGTGGACTCGGTAACTGTGGACTCGGTAACCATGGACTCAGTAACAGTGGACTCGGTAACCATGGACTCGGTAACCATGGACTCAGTAACCATGGATTCGGTAACCATGGACTCAGTAACAGTGGACTCGGTAACTGTGGACTCGGTAACCATGGACTCAGTAACAGTGGACTCAGTAACAGTGGACTCAGTAACAGTGGACTCGGTAACTGTGGACTCGGTAACCATGGACTCAGTAACAGTGGACTCGGTAACCATGGACTCGGTGTCTGTGGGGAGAAAGTCTCTGACAGAGTTTCCAAACGGTCTGCTGCTCCAGCCCCTCCCCTCTGCTCCCCTAAATGAATCCTGGCTGCTGATCTCGTCTCTGATGGTTCGACCCACATTCCACTTCTAGGTGAGGCATTTCTAGCTGGTTTATCTACACCTGAAGCTCTTCTCCTCCTCTCTGGCCGTTCCTCCAGAAGTGAGGAGAACCTTTGACCTGAGGAGCAGAAGCAGCTCCTGAGGTTCTACAGGCGGCGGCGTGGAAGCCAGAGGATAGCCCCGCCCCCTGAGTCCTGCTCCTGACGCCCTGCAGGGTTTGGAACCTGGAACATTTGATCCTCGGCCAAAGTTTAGAGGATCTCTGCACTGATCCAGCCTGAACCTTAGAACACAGAAGCTGGAGCTGAAACCTCTTCAGCCTGAGGTCAGAGGTCAATGCTGGGTTTCCTTCCACCTTTTGAACCTTTAGTTGATGATTGAGCGGGTTCAGCTGAAGAGGCCGGAATCAGGAGGGACTCCATCAGTTTCATTATGAGGACAGGAGGACAGGACATGAGGACACAGATTCTGAGAAACGAGTCACTTTCTGGGAAAGAGAAACTAAAAGCAGAGCAGTTTGGGTTTGACTGGGTTTGACTCCTGCTCCACCTCAGCAGGAAATTCCTCCTGCAAAGCTGCAGCTCCTTTAAAGCTTTCATTCATTCATTCATTCATTCATTCATTCATTCATTCGTTCGTTCGTTCATTCGTTCGTTCGTTCGTTCGTTCGTTCGTTCGTTCGTTCGTTCGTTCGTTCGTTCGTTCGTTCGTTCGTTCGTTCGTTCGTTCGTTCGTTCGTTCGTTCGTTCATTCATTCGTTCGTTCGTTCGTTCGTTCGTTCGTTCGTTCGTTCATTCATTCATTCATTCATTCATTCGTTCGTTCGTTCGTTCGTTCGTTCGTTCGTTCATTCATTCATTCATTCATTCATTCATTCATTCATTCTTTCATTCATTCATTCATTCATTCATTCATTCATTCGTTCGTTCGTTCATTCATTCATTCATTCATTCATTCATTCATTCATTCATTCATTCATTCATTCATTCGTTCATTTCTGGTCTGGTTTTTCCCTGAAGGTGAAATTTAATTAGCAGGATCATCTTTGGGTGTTTTTAATATTAAATCTAATATGTTTCCCTCTTCTAGCTGCGCATTAAAACTCAGCCAGTTTTAGTCCGTGAGGCAGACACCCTGTCTACTTTTAAGGCTAGGCTTAAAACTTTCCTTTTTGATAAAGCTTCTAGTTAGAGTGGCTCAGGTTATCCTGATCTATCTCTATAGTTCTGCTGCTATAGGCTTAGACTGCTGGAGGACATAGGGACCCCTTTTTCATCATTCTGCTTCATTCTATCTCTATTCTCCCACTCTGCAGAATCTGTTAGTTCAATCTCTAACGTTCTGCTCTCTCTGCTTTTTCTCATAGTAGCTTCATCTGGTCTGTTCCTGTTTGGCTGTGACTCCATCCTGGAGAGAAATATCAGCTGTGCTGCTGCCATCAACACCTTTGTTTCTAGATGTTGGAGCTTGGCCTGTTTTCCAGTGTAGTCCTGTTTCTCTGACTGTGACTAACTGGATGTGCTCTCTTCATCCTCTGACATGGGAGCTGGCTCGGAGCTCGTCTGCCTGGCTGTGTGTTTCCTGGACGGGGCCGCCTGTGGAGCTGGTTGACAGTTGCCTTTTGTATCTATGCTTCTTTTTCTATGTCTGCTTCTGTCTCCTTGAACCCCAGTGGGCCTCAGCAGATGGCCGCTCACACTGAGCCTGGTTCTGCTGGAGGTTTCTTCCTGTTCAAAGGGAGTTTTTCCTCTCCACTGTCGCTACAAGCATGCTTAGTGTGAGGGATTGCTGAAGAGTCAATGAGTCGATGCAATCAGCTGGTTTTCCTTAGATAGAAAACTTTGAATCAATCTGACTGGATGATCTGGTGAACTGGAAAGTGACCTGAGATGACATGATGGGAATTGGAGCTATAGAAATAAACTGAATAGAATTAACTATTAACTATCTGAGTGTCAAAGTTAACTGAAGGATTTGAGGCTAATTCTCCAGTGTCCCTCAGCATGATGCGTCCCCCTCCATGCTGGACAGCAGGTTGGGTTCATCCAGGTGGAGAAACAGAAACAATCCGCCTGAAATTTTCTTCATTTTTTCCTTTCTTGTAAAATCCTGGTTTTCCGGCTGATGGGATCGGAGCTCCACTGAGCGCAGCTTTAAAGGCTCTGCTAATGAAATAAAAGCTGCTGCTGATGGTGGTGATGATGATGATGATGATGATGATAAGTGCCTTCCTCCTGCCGCTGAGCCTTCCCGCTTCCCTGCCAGCTGCCCGGCAAACCGACAGGAGGACTGGAAGCTGCATTTCCCGGAAAGGACGATGGTGACATCATCACCTGCTGCAGGGAATACCAGGTGAGGAAGAGGAGGGAGAGCCTTCGCTCCGCAGCTGATCAATATAAAACAAAAAGCAGCAAATATTTCTATTTAATCAGCATTTAATATTTATTCTTTATTATAAATAACGAATTATCAGGAAAATAAAAACTGGTTAAAATCACTGATAAAATGATGAAATAAATTTGTGGATTAAA
This sequence comes from Cyprinodon tularosa, assembly GCF_016077235.1. NCBI lineage: Eukaryota > Metazoa > Chordata > Actinopteri > Cyprinodontiformes > Cyprinodontidae > Cyprinodon > Cyprinodon tularosa. Next base: position 49,939 of record NW_024038110.1, read on the forward strand.
GTTTTCTGCCTGATTAATCTCATTAAATAATAAAAAGTTTCCTGCCTACATTTTAAAAATAAAATTATATTTAAAAAGGAAAAAATGAGGAAATGTACCTTTGATCTGTTTGATCTGTCACTGTCCTCTAATCATCATTATTATCATTATTATTATTCCTATTATTAATTTTATTATATTTATTATTATAATAACACTAAACTCTGATGATTATTCAGCATAAAATATCTAAATATCGCTATATTGTAAGTTTAGGTGAATATTGCAGAATGAAAATGAATCTTTATTTCTGTCTTTTAATAGATTAATAGATTATAATCCATTAATCTGCTCCGTCCTGCTGGAGCTGGGTGACGTCATCCTTTCCGGGAAGCTGCAGCTGCTCCTCCTCATCATCGTAGTCCTTCTCCTTCATCCCGGGGAATCCGGGAATCCTCCTCTTCCTCTCCTGCTTCTGCAGAACAGGCGGGGGGGGGGTCAGCTACGGAAGCTGGGATGGGGGGTGGGGGGGGGGGGGGGGTGGGGGGGTCAGCTACGGAAGCTGGGAGGGGGGGGCTTCCAGCGGATCCGGTAAAACGCGTCCAGCTGTGACCCGCAGACCGAGCCGCTGCTTGTTTCCCTCTCAGAGGCTTCTATGCTCATTAAATTCACCTTTTAAAGACATTTTATCATAAAAGCTTCTGATCTGAATCATTATTTACAGAAACTCAAACTTTCCTCATTTATTCTCCTGCAGCTCTTTAATGCTCTGGAATAAACTTTCTACTTTCTGAATAAAATAAAAACCAGCGGTTCTGAGTTTAATCTGATGATGAATCAATACTGATCAAAACAAACCAGCAGGAAATGATCGTCTTTAATCCCAGTAAAGTCAAATCAGAGCAGATTCCCATCAGATGAAGCTGCACACATTTATTAATTAGGTCCAATTAAAATCATTAAATAATCTTTAACGACAGACAGTCAGAGACAAACTGTCCCAAATAAAACCTAAAAACTAATAATTGATAAAAAACTAAAACCTTCTGCTTTATTAAAACAATAAATAAATAGAACTTTATTGATCTACTAAAGGAGAAATTCACTCATTGAACCCGTCCTTGGTGAGCAGTGGGCTGCCATGGTGTGGCGCTCAGGGAGCAACCAGGGTTAACGGTCCTGCTCAGGGACCCAGAGTGGCAGTGGGTTTCAAACTCACAACCTCAGGATTCCATGCTCTAATAGTGATGGGAGGAGGAAACTCTTATTGATGATATTTTGCAACATTTTGTATTAATTTTTTATTGAAATAGCAGCTTTAAAACGTCAAAGTAGGAAATTCCACATGATGGATCACTGCTCGCAGTTCGCAGCACTGCTGCCCTGCAGCAAGGAGGTTCTGGGTTCGATTCCCAGTCCAGGGTCTCTCAATGCATGCGTGGGTTCTCTCTGGGTACTCCGGCTTCCTCCCACAGTCCGGAAGCTCGACTGTTGGTAACTGGAAGGAAGGAAGGAAGGAAGGAAGGAAGGAAGGAAGGAAGGAAGGAAGGAAGGAAGGAAGGAAGGAAGGAAGGAAGGAAGGACCTTGGACCTGGAATCAAATTGTCCAGACTGAACAGAAATGATGAAGCAGTAATGAGGTGGATGACATCATCATCATCATCATCATCATTAAAGGAAGGAGAACCGCTTCCTGCTGGTCTAACGGGTTCCTTCCATTGAGCTGAGCTCTGAAAGGTTCGGGTTCACACCCAGCCTGCTTTGCACGGCGGGGGCGGCGGCATGCCAGCTTCTCCTGCAGCAGGAACCAGAAGGAGAGGTGAGAGCAGGAGACTCCAGGTCTGCTTCAGGACCACCTGAGGACCGTTCTGGACCTCTGTGGGTCACAGAGTTCAGGAAGCGCTCTGAGCAGAGCTGTAGGTCTGAAGAAGATGGTTTGTTTCTGAAGGCGGTTCTGTGGGAACAGAATGAAAGGCCCCGCCCACACATCTTCTCAGGTGATTAGTTGATATTTAATGACCCCAAACAGCCTCCAGGTTCCTGGAAGGTGTGTCTCTTCCTGCTCCTCAGGAACAAAGATCCTTTATTCTTCCAGAAAGTTCATCTGGAGGTTCTGTGACTTTTTAAGATCCAAGGAACCGGATGCAGAAGCACCGCTGCCTCGCTGCTCCAGGGAAAGTTCTGCTTCTGCTGAGGACATCTGAATAAGAACCTCAGGATGTTTCCTCTGGATCAGATCGTTTTCTTTTGATGATTTTTAAATTTTTCATAATAAAATGTTGAAATAAGAACATCTGAGGAACAGATCCCATCCAGGTCCAGCTAGAATCAGAACATCTTGGTTCTCATCCCATGATGGTGGTTCTGGAGGTGGACCCGCTGTAGGGTGCTGGTCACTGGCCCACCACGCTCTGGCTATCTGAGCTTCAAAGTGTTTCCTATCTTTGGATTCGGAACCAAACTGTTAACAGGATGTTTAGAGTTTTCCAGTAATTTGGTTTGAGTCATGATCTGCCCTGATAGCTGACCATAATTATTCACCTCATTCACCTGTCTAACTCTGCCCGGTCTCTGATTAACACTCATCTCATCTACCTGCTCATTCTGCTTCATATTCGGCTCAGCCCAGCTATCGGGGCAAGATCATCGTTTGGTTTTGGTTATTCCAGAGTTTTTGTTCCCGTCCCCGAAGGCCAGTGGTCTGAGAGGGTTTTGGTGTTTGTCTTGTCGTCTCCTGATCGTGTCCTGGCTCCTAGGTGGAGACCAGTTTAAAGTTCTGCAGTTATCCTGATTCTATGTCTTTTCTCTGTCCCTCAGCCACTCAGCCTGTCTGTCTCTATCTGAGCGTGTCTGTCTGAGCTCGCTGCTGGATTCCTGGAACCCTGGATCTATCTGTTCCTGTGTGGATCGGAACCTCGGACTCCTGGATTCCAGAACTGTTCCTCACTGATCTGTATCCCTGACCTGGATCGGATTCCTGCCGCTCACTGAGGCTGCTGGGAAACTCTGTGCAGCTTGTTTGGCAGAACATCAGCTGGATCCTGCCTTCCTGGGAGAGGATGGACTGAACTGATAAACCAGAGTGTCAGTGATTGGGTGGTGCACAAACAGAAACTTTGGCTCTATCCTGGTTCTGTCCTGGTTCTGTCATGGTTCTGTCATGGCTCTTGCCTGGTTCTGGCCTGGTTCTGTCCTGGTTCTGTCATGGTTCTGTCCTGGTTCTGTCATGGTTCTGTCCTGGTTCTGTCCTGGTTCTGTCATGGTTCTGTCCTGGTTCTGGCCTGGTTCTGTCCTGGTTCTGTCATGGCTCTTGCCTGGTTCTGGTCCTTCTCTGGCCTGGTTCTGTCCTGGTTCTGTCATGGTTCTGTCATGGTTCTGTCCTGGTTCTGTCATGGCTCTTGCCTGGTTCTGGTCCTTCTCTGGCCTGGTTCGGTCCTGGTTCTGGCCTGGTTCTGTCATGGCTCTTGCCTGGTTCTGGTCCTTCTCTGGCCTGGTTCTGGCCTGGTTCTGTCCTGGTTCTGTCATGGCTCTTGCCTGGTTCTGGCCCTTCTCTGGCCTGGTTCTGGCCTGGTTCTGTCATGGTTCTGTCCTGGTTCTGTCATGGCTCTTGCCTGGTTCTGGCCTGGTTCTGTCATGGTTCTGTCATGGTTCTGTCATGGCTCTTGCCTGGTTCTGGTCCTTCTCTGGCCTGGTTCTGGCCTGGTTCTGTCATGGTTCTGTCATGGTTCTGTCCTGGTTCTGTCATGGCTCTTGCCTGGTTCTGGTCCTTCTCTGGCCTGGTTCTGGCCTGGTTCTGTCATGGCTCTTGCCTGGTTCTGGCCCTTCTCTGGCCTGGTTCTGGCCTGGTTCTGTCATGGTTCTGTCATGGTTCTGTCCTGGTTCTGTCATGGCTCTTGCCTGGTTGTGGTCCTTCTCTGGCCTGGTTCTGTCCTGGTTCTGTCATGGCTCTTGCCTGGTTCTGGCCCTTCTCTGGCCTGGTTCTGGCCTGGTTCTGTCATGGTTCTGTCATGGTTCTGTCCTGGTTCTGTCATGGCTCTTGCCTGGTTCTGGCCTGGTTCTGTCATGGTTCTGTCATGGTTCTGTCCTGGTTCTGTCATGGCTCTTGCCTGGTTCTGGTCCTTCTCTGGCCTGGTTCTGGCCTGGTTCTGTCATGGCTCTTGCCTGGTTCTGGTCCTTCTCTGGCCTGGTTCTGGCCTGGTTCTGTCATGGCTCTTGCCTGGTTCTGGCCCTTCTCTGGCCTGGTTCTGGCCTGGTTCTGTCATGGTTCTGTCATGGTTCTGTCCTGGTTCTGTCATGGCTCTTGCCTGGTTCTGGTCCTTCTCTGGCCTGGTTCTGTCCTGGTTCTGTCATGGCTCTTGCCTGGTTCTGGTCCTTCTCTGGCCTGGTTCTGGCCTGGTTCTGTCATGGTTCTGTCATGGTTCTGTCCTGGTTCTGTCATGGCTCTTGCCTGGTTCTGGCCCTTCTCTGGCCTGGTTCTGGCCTGGTTCTGTCATGGTTCTGTCATGGTTCTGTCCTGGTTCTGTCATGGCTCTTGCCTGGTTCTGGCCTGGTTCTGTCATGGTTCTGTCATGGTTCTGTCCTGGTTCTGTCATGGCTCTTGCCTGGTTCTGGTCCTTCTCTGGCCTGGTTCGGTCCTGGTTCTGGCCTGGTTCTAGCCTGGCTCTGTCCTGGATAATAAGAGGATAATCTGTCTGGACCTTCCATCCATCCAGAACTTTCCGGGGCTCGGAAAAGCCAGCTAACGTCTCTGCAGATCCCCCTCATCCTGGATACAAGCTGCTCAGACTCTGACCTCCAGGGCGGCGCCACTGAGACTATTCAATAAAAACCTGAGGTGTTTATTCTGGTCGTACAAACGGACCCGTTCCTCTGAACATTTTAGCACCTCCAAGTTTTTCATGTTTACATCTAATGTGTGTTTGCTGTTTGCTCAGGATCCTATTAATGATGCAGCAGGTTCTGGTTCTGATGTCACGATAAAGCAGAGGTCTTCAAAGGGGGGTCCCTATGAAGGGGGTCCCACTCTACCTCGCCGTTAGTTTGGGGTCCTAGACCCGGGAAATGCTAAAGACCCACTAAAGCATCAGAGATGTCCGGACATATTCCAGCCAATTAGCTGAAGGGGATCTGAGATCAGCCAATCAGAGTCCTTCCTTTGTGCTGTCATTGAATCTTTGAACATATTTAAATAAAGGTATGACAAACCTGAAAGCAAGGTCAAAGGTCAAGTCCTGACCTCCCCGCTGAGAGTTTATCTAAGAAATCAGGTGAATTTATAAACTCCTGTTTTAGCTCCTGTTGCTCAATAACTGAAGGAAGAAGGAAGTGGGATAAAAAAAGTCCAAACATGACAGAAAGTTCAGCGAATCAAGAAGGGAAAATACAGCAGAGGAAAAAAATAATTTTAGATCTTAGAGAGAATAAAGTTCTGCTGTTTCCCATGATGCACCTGCAGGCCTCCACCAGCAGGAACCATTGCTCTGCCGGATCCTCCGCAGACGGTCGCGGGTCGCTCTGCTTCCGGATCTCAGAGCCCGAATCAAACCTCCTGAAAGGTCAAAAGTTCCCTGAAGCTGCGGATTCCGCCTGACAACCACCTGAAAATGAAGATCAGCCGGTTTACATTCCAGCTTCGTCATCGCCGGTGGTTTCCACAGCTGGAGATGTAAAGAGCTGACTGTAAAAACAATTAATGTGTGACTGATTTATTTTTATGACGTGGTGTAATCTCTGGTTTACATGGGGCCGGGCTCCTACCTGCCGCCCCATTTCCTCCATGATGACTCAGGAAACTTCAGGGAGTTTCAGGAGCCTAACTAAAAAAAACTCTGAAGTTATTTAGAAACCAGACTGAAATATTTCCATGTTCTTATTTATGGATTTATGTTTCCTCAGATGATCTCAGAGCTAGAGGCTGTTAAAGGAAGCAGCCTGCAGTCAAAATAAACCATCTTCACTATTAATTATTACTCTGATGGCCCTTCACAATAAAAGCCTTTTTCAGAGTTTGTATTATTAACAATTGCAAATTTAAAAAAAAATATAAAGCAACACTGTGTAACCTTTAGCCATTAGTGCTGCTATCAAGTAGCTAATGAAGGCCACTGGCAGCGCTGCAGTGTAGCTAAATGGATCAGTGTGGTTCTGGTTCTGATAGCAGAGCTTTGGACCAGCAAGTCATTCAGTCTGCGGTAGATTAAATCCTCCATCAGAGAAGCAGAAAGATGATCAGCTACCGGTCAGAGCTAACTGTTAGCCTAGTTAGCTCTAATAATAACTATTAGCCTAGTTAGCTCCAACAACTGTTAGCTTAGCTCTCACAACAAGTGTTAGCCTAGTTAGCTCTAACAACAACTGTTAGCCTAGTTAGCTTCAACAACTGTTAGCTTAGCTCTCACAACAACTGTTAGCCTAGTTAGTTGTAACAATTCTGTTAGCATAGTTAGCTATAACTATAACAGTTAGCCTAGTTAGTTCTAACAACTGTTACCCTAGTTACTTCTAATAATAACTATTAGCCTAGTTAGCTCTAACAATTACTGTTAGCTTAGTTAGCTCCAACAACAACTGTTAGCGTAGTTAGCTCCAAATATAACTGTTAACGTAGTTAGCTCTAACATTAACTGTTAGCTTAGTTAGCTCTAACAACAACTGTTAGCTTAGTTAGCTCTAACATTAACTGTTAGCTTAGTTAGCTCTAACATTAACTGTTAGCTTAGTTAGCTCTAACAACAACTGTTAGCGTAGTTAGCGCTAACATTAACTGTTAGCTTAGTTAGCTCTAACATTAACTGTTAGCTTAGTTAGCTCTAACATTAACTGTTAGCTTAGTTAGCTCTAACAACAACTGTTAGCGTAGTTAGCGCTAACATTAACTGTTAGCTTAGTTAGCTCTAACATTAACTGTTAGCTTAGTTAGCTCTAACATTAACTGTTAGCTTAGTTAGCTCTAACAACAACTGTTAGCGTAGTTAGCGCTAACATTAACTGTTAGCTTAGTTAGCTCTAACATTAACTGTTAGCTTAGTTAGCTCTAACATTAACTGTTAGCTTAGTTAGCTCTAACAACAACTGTTAGCGTAGTTAGCTCTAACATTAACTGTTAGCTTAGTTAGCTCTAACATTAACTGTTAGCTTAGTTAGCTCTAACAACAACTGATAGCTTAGTTAGCTCTAATATTAACTGTTAGCTTAGTTAGCTCTAACATTAACTGTTAGCTTAGTTAGCTCTAACATTAACTGTTAGCTTAGTTAGCTCTAACAACAACTGTTAGCGTAGTTAGCGCTAACATTAACTGTTAGCTTAGTTAGCTCTAACATTAACTGTTAGCTTAGTTAGCTCTAACATTAACTGTTAGCTTAGTTAGCTCTAACAACAACTGTTAGCGTAGTTAGCGCTAATATTAACTGTTAGCTTAGTTAGCTCTAACATTAACTGTTAGCTTAGTTAGCTCTAACATTAACTGTTAGCTTAGTTAGCTCTAACAACAACTGTTAGCGTAGTTAGCGCTAACATTAACTGTTAGCTTAGTTAGCTCTAACATTAACTGTTAGCTTAGTTAGCTCTAACATTAACTGTTAGCTTAGTTAGCTCTAACAACAACTGTTAGCGTAGTTAGCGCTAACATTAACTGTTAGCTTAGTTAGCTCTAACATTAACTGTTAGCTTAGTTAGCCCTGCTGTTTAAGGGAAGCTTAAAGTGGGGCTACGGTTAGGGTTACTCAGCAAAAGTTACTCAGGAAGTTCATTATTGTTCATTAAGGTTCATTATTAACTAAAGGCTTCAAATAATTATGAAAAAGGTGGAAATAGATTTTCTTGCCCTTTTCACAATAAAAGTTGTTTTTTTTTTAAGATTTGGTTTAATAAGACGCTGGATTCAGGTTCCTAACAGACTTAAAACAGTCAAACTGATTAATGTAGCAGCAAACATTTATAAACGCATGTTACCATCAATTAGTAGTTATGATTATTATTATTATGGAATAATAATCAGAGGATCCGTCATCCAGCCTGAACTTGCTGCTTGTTTTTCTCCCAGATGTTTGTCTGAAGCTTCAGGCTGACTCACCGGTTCATTATTAACTCTGGAGGTAAAAGCCTCCAATCAAGCTTTGACCTCCTTTCCTCACTCTGCCCAGGCAGCTCCAGTGTTTATGTTTATAAGGCTGTTGCCATGGTGACAGCCCAGTCAAGCCCTCGCCGGTCGTCTTCCCAGTCTGGCGCATGCAGACTGCACTTTTTAAAGGTCCTATCAGCCTTTTCTCTCCAGTTTCATTCAAACAGGAGAGAAAATTTTAAAATTGGAATTAAAATCAAATTATTTCTTCTGTAAAACGAGATGCAGCTGAACTAGAATGACCAACTTTAATCAGATGACTTCATGTTTTGTTTTTGGTGCAGCTTTATTCTGTGCTTGCGCTCTAACAGGGCGTACCAATGCAGTCTGTGTTGCACGTTACTGAGCTTTTTGCAGCAACCGTCTGCAGACGTCAGACGGCAAAAGAGGCCCGGCTGAACATCCAGGAATCTATAAACTGGTCCAGTTCCAGTTTAACCAGAAGAATAATCAGCCATGACCTTCACCTTCATTTATTTTGCTATTTTTATGTTTATCAATTTTCATTTTAGTTTTGCCGTCTATTTTGTCCTCTCTGTGTCCTTCTTTATTCCTTAGCTTCTTATTTGTCCATTAAGTTTGTGTTCTAGTCTCCTCTCCTGTTAATCAGCCCCCCTCCCTCAGCTCCCCTGCTTACAGACTGGTGCAGCTGCTCCATAATCAACATAGCAGAACCCTGGAGGTCTCTGTGTTCCTCCAACAGGTTTCTGTGGGTTCATGTTTGCTCTAACCCCCCCCCCCCCCCCCCCCATGAAGAGAACCTGAAAAAGAGGAGTTTTTATAATTATATATTTGATATATACCGGTAATTATGAAAAAATACATTTAGCATTATGAAATCCCCCCCAAAAAATGAAAAAAAACTTTGTAAATAAGTATATTTCAAAAATCCTTTAAAAAGTTTGAAACAAAAGGTGATTTATTTTTTACTAAAACAATAGTAAAATATTAAATTAATTTCTGATATAAATTTATTAAATGTTTTTGTTCAAACATTCATTTATAAAACTAGCAAAAATAATGGAGATGAATTGACTCCATAGAGCAGCAGAGCAGAAACACTTTCTGTTAAAGGAAACATTTCAGTCAGAGATGATGGCAGATTGAAAACTATAAAACAATAAAAAGCCGTTTAACTTCGCCTCATTACGCTTTATTTAGTCTTTAAGGTTTAAAGCAGATTCTTCTGAGGTGAACACCAGCCCCCCCCCCCGGGCCCCCGTCGTCAGAGCTGCTATATTAAGGTCATGTTGTAATGGGGGCCGTTTGGCTCCAGCCGCTCAAACACGCTATTTTAATCTGCAGGGCCGTCTTTATTTAACCCCATCGAGTGGTGGGGGGGGGCTGAATGCAGACATCATGCTGCTGGTTTGGTGTGAATGAGGGGGGGGGAGGTATGCTACTACGTAAGGAACATCCTGGGCATGTGTCACAAACTGCTGCTGGGATGACTTTAGAAATGAGGCTCATTGATGACGGGTTGAAGTGTTACAGCAAAGCTCGGTGTTTCCACCAGGAACTTTTCTCTCTACGGTTCCTTCCTGACGGAGGTCACTCATTACAAACTCTTTATAACTTTATAACATTAATGTTATAATTATTGAACCAACGATGACCCGTCAAAGAAGGATTCCTCCAAACCAATGTGGGCGGATCCAGGAATCCTCTGAGGTTCATCAGTGACGTCACACACTTCTCCAAACTCCGAGGTTAGTGAACCAGAATCCAATACTGGAAACTTTTCCCTCAGCTTCTTCCTGGTCACCTAACGGTCCAATCTGCTCCCAAAGTTCTGGGAATCTCTCCCAACCTGCAGCAGCTTCAAATAAACGGTTTGAACGTCTCTGGTTGTTCTGCTTGAATTCTCTCTTCTGTTTTCAGGTAATTACAGAAGCAATTAGTTAGGCTGCTGCCATAAACGACTTCCATTATAGATGATGGGAGTTGGACCTGTTTTTCAGTTTTTAGTCCCGTTTCTCTCCCAGACATGGCTAGAAAACATTTAAACGAGTCATCAGGCAGAGACTGGTCAGAATTTGGATTTTTGTTTTTTTTTATGAGCTTTTTATCACCCACCTTGCTAACATCACTAACGTGACTCCTTGGTTACCGACAGAAACATCGTTTATTCATTTTTAACTTTTTATTAATAGTTGATGAATTTATAAACTACACCTAAACTGGTTATAACAGGTATGAAGCCCACTGATGGTTAGGATAAGTCCAACATGACAAGGCAAGTTAAATAAAGAAGATGTTTGTTTTTTATAAATGTTTCTAAACAAACAGGAATGAACTGATCCTCTGAGCCCCTCCCAGTTTGTTTTTCTTGACTCCTAAACCCTTAAACTCATTCCAGGTGTGTTTCATGACATCACAAAGGTCATGTGGACAGGGTGGGAAATAGAAACGATGAGTCGCTGCTCCTCCGCTTCAGATTTCTGCATCGTCACCTGATTTCATTTTCAGATTCTGTTTGCTAAGGTCATATACGCCGGGGGGGGTTGAATTTACCATTAGGCAATACTAGGCAGCTCCTGGGGGCCCCAAGTTCCTGGGGGCCCCATAAAACTCTTTTTACATGTATGGTTAATACAAATATTCCTTATTTGTGCACATTAATTATGTTTTTGATAAAAAACAGAGAATGGGGCTGGTTTTGCTTGGGCCCCCAGATTTCCTAAATCCGCCCCTGATAATATAAATGGTTTTTGTCTCAGTAATAAATTGTGTAAAACTTCTAAAAAGGACCGTTTGGGTTTGATGCCTGAAACTGAGAGGAAAGCAGCAGAAAGTTGAGAGAAAGTGGAACTTTTAAGACTTTCTATTGAAACGTGAATAAAAAAGCAGCTGACTGCCAGGAAGGTAAAGGATGACTCAGCACCTTTCCTCATTAATATGATGTAATATCAGCTCAGGCTCATGTAACTCACACCATCCTGCACAACTAAAGCAACAACAGCTTTAGCTTCAAAATAGTTTCTATTTGGCTTTAAGCTTTTCTTAGAATAATGTCACAGGAACTGTAGAAATATTAGAATTTATGGTCAATTAAAATGATTTTACAGCCGTTTAGTTAAATCAACATTGTCCAATATTTAATTAAATCACATCTCTGAGAGCTTCTGTCCAAACTCTGTAAAACAGGATTAAAGGATTAAATGAAACTTTGACTCTTTAGTTGTGGCTCATTTTATTATAAATATAGATATAGATATTATAGATATAAACTAAATCCTGTGGGGAGACTTTATTATATGCTTTACTTTCCTCCACATATATTTGTTTCTCAATTTTCCATAGAAATAATTTATATTTACCTTTTTTTCATATAAATGTTTATTTTCTTTAAAGAGGAGGAAAAAGTTCAGCAGCTGGAAAAGTGGGAGGGGCTAAAATGATCGATCAGAAGCTTTAGTCTGAACTTCTCTGGACCAATGGAAGAGCTCAGGTGAGGTGACATCATCCCCTGGTCAGCAGTGTGACCTCAGCTTCCATCATCATGAATCCCTAATGACCCCCCCCCACCCCCCCACCCCCATCAGCATCCAATCACCCCCTGCTTGGGGTTTTTAGGGACTGAAACCCGAAAAAGGCCTCATCCAAACAAGAAAACCCAAAGGGAATTTTCCCCCCAAATTTCAGACACACAACCGGGGCAGGGGGGGGGGCCAATGACCCGAGCAGCAAAGGGAGGTCAGAGGGAAAGGGCCCGAGGGAGGGCCCAAGGGGGGAGGGGTCAGAAGGGGGGTCACAGAAATGGGGGCTGCCCCGGGGAAGTGAGGAGAGGGGGGAAAAAAAAGGGAGATGAAAACAACGGAGGGAAAGAAACAAAAATGATCCCCCAGGTTTTTTTAAAAAGGGTTTGGGTGCGGGAGCCAAGAGTAAACGCTGAGTTTTATCATTATCACCATCAGCAGCAGGTTCACAGCAGAGCTCAAGCAAACCCGCTGGAGGGGATAAAAGATCAAAGTTTCCCTCCCCCATCCACCATCATCCATCCCCCTCCAAACCCTCCATCCCTCCATCATCCCATCCCCCCATCCATCATCCAACCATCCACATCCAAACCTTACCATCCATCCATCATTTCCCTCCCTCATCATCCATCCACCCATCCATCCCTCCATCCATCATCCATCCCTTCCATCCATCCATCCCTCCCTCCATCCAAACCTCCATCCATCCATCATCCCCCATCCATCATCCCTCCATCCATTATCCATCCATCCCATCCCATCATCCATCCATCCACATCCATCCATCCCTCTCCCTCCATCCATCCATTCCCCCTATCCATCCATTTCCCTCCATCCCTCCCTCCATCATCCCCTCCAAACCCCATCCATCCATCCATCACCATCCATCCACCTTTCCATCCCTCCCTCCAACCACCCCTTCCACCATCCAAAACATCCCCAAAAAATTAATTTAAAAAATTAAAATTCTTTTCCTAAACCATCCATCTTTCCCTCATCCTCCACCATCCAAACCAAACCATCCCATCATCCATCCATCCATCCCCCACCACCACCTCCACCCTTTATCCCTCCTTCCCTTCCTTTTCCATCACCATCCAAACCACCCCCCTTCCCCTCTCCATCCATCCATCCATTTTTCCTTAAACCAGCCATCCAACTTTCCCCCATCCAAACCCTCCTCCATTTTCCAAACCAAACCATCCAAACCATCATCCTTCCATCAACATTCCCCCCACCATCCACCTTTCCCCCTTTCCCTTTCCATCCCTCCATCCCCATCCACATCCCCTCCATCCATCCCTCCATCCCTCATCCATCCATCCATCCACCTTTCCCCAAACCATTTCCCCCATCCATCCATCCATCCTTTTCATCCATCCATCCTTCCATCCATCCCCCAAACCATTTTATCCCCTCCACCATCCATTTATCCATCCCCCATCAACCATCCCTCCCCTTCCCTCCCTCCCTCCCCCCATCCATCCCTCCCATCCATCCATCATCCCCCTCCACCAATTTATCCTTAACCATCCACCCCTCTCCATCCATCCATCATCCATTTTCCCTCCCTCCTCCATCCATTTATCCACCATCCATTCCCTCCCCTCCATCATCCATCCCTTTCCCTCCCTTTATCCAAGGGCCCTCCCTCCATCCATCCCTCCATCCCTTTCCCTCCATCCCCTCCCTCCATCCATCCATCCCTCCATCCATCACCCCACCAAAAATGCCCCTTTCCAAAAACATCCCCCCACCACCAAAACCATAAATTTCCAAACCATCCATCCTCATCCCTCCCTCCATCCCTCCATCCCCCCATCCCTTCCCTCATCCATCCCTCCATCCATCCTCCATCCCTCCCTCCATCCATCCATCATCCAACCCGCCCTCCATTCCCTCCCCTTACCATCCATCCATCCCCCATCCTCCACCCTCCCTCCATCCCTCCATCCCTCCATCCACCCTCCTTTCCAAAACCATCATCCATCCCATCCATCATCCATCCATCCCCTCATTTCCCTCCATCACCCCAAACCACCACCATCCATCCATCAAACCAACCCTCCCTCATCCATCCCCTCCACCCTCCAACCCCTCCATCCATCCCTCCCTTTCCCGCATCCATCCCTCCATCCCTCCATCCCTCCTCCAAACCCTTCCATCCCTCCATCATCCCTCCATCCCTTTCCCTCCCTCCCTCCATCCCTCCATCCATCCCCCCATCCATCCATCATCCCACCCCATCCCTCCATCCATCCATCATCCATCCCTCTCCCTCCATCCCTCCTCCAAACCATTCCCTCCATCATCCATCCATTTTAATCCCTCCACCATCCTTTATCCCTCCTCCATCCATCCTTTCCCTCCATCCCCTCCCTCCATCCCCCCATCCATCCACCATCCATCCCTTTCCCCACCATCCATCATCCATCCCATCCATCCATCCAAACCCCCATCCATATTTCCCCTCCATCCCTTTTCCCCTCCATCCCTCCCTCCATCCTTCCCCCCATCATCCCATCCATCCATCCAATCCAACCCCTCATCATCCCCATCCCTCCATCCATCCCATCCCTCCATCCATACCCTTTCCAACCACCACCAACCAAACCCATCCAACCTTCCCTTCCCTCCTTCCTCCACCATCATACAAATTTTAAGGGGCCATCCCTCCTCCATTCCCCCCCAAAAACCCAAAACCTACCTCATCCAAACCAAAACCCTCCCTTCCTTTTCCCTCCCCATCCATCATCCACCTCCCCCCATCCAAACACCCTCCTTCCCCTCATCCATTTCCCTCCATCCATTTCCCTCATTCCCTAAACCTTTTCCCTCCCTCCCCTCATCCATCCCCTCCCTCCCTCCCCCCTTGCCTCCCTCATCCAAACCCCCATCCATCCCTTTCCATTTTCCATCCTTTCCTTCCCCATTTCCATCCTTTCCCCCACCATCCCTCCATCCCTCCTTTTAAACCATCCAAACCACCTTCCCTCCATCCATCCCCTCCATCCCCACCATCCATCCCATCCATAAACCCTCCATCCAAACCCCCCTCCATCCATCCATCCAAACCATTTATCCCATCCCCTCATCCATCCATCCCTCCATCCATCCATCTTCAATTTCCTTTCCATCCCTCCCCCATCCATCCACCATCCTTTCCCTTTATCCTTACCATCCTTTCCCTCATCCATCCATCCCCTTTATCCATCCCCCATCCTTCCATCCATCCATCATTTTCCCTCCATCATCCATCCATCTTTCCCTCCCTCCCTTCCCCATCCATCCATCCATCCATTCCACATCCATCCCTCCATCCATCCCTCCATCCAACCAAACCATCCATCCTTTTCCCTCCAAACCCTCCATCTCCATTCATCCACCCATCCATCCCCTCATCCATCCACCATCCCTTCCCTCCAACCATTTCCCCATCCAAACATCCATCCATCCATCCATCCCTCAACCATCCCCTCCATTTATCCATCCATCATCCATCCATCCCATCCACATCCATCATCCATTAACCATCCATCATCCATCCATCCATCCATCCATCCATTCATCCATCATCCCCTCCATCCCACACCACCATACCCAAACCATCCCCATCCATCCATCATCCTCCTCCATCCATCATCCCTTCCCTCACCATTTTCCCTCATCCCTCCAAAACCATCCATCATCCATCCATCCATTTCCCTCCCCTCATCCATCCCCTCATCCCCATCACCCCTCCTCCATCCATCATTTCCCCCATCCATCATTCCCTCCCTCATCCATCCATCCATCCATCAAACCATCTTTTCCCTCTTTCCCTCCATCATCCTTTCCCCCATCCACAATCCTTTCCCTCATCTATCCATCCCCTCCACCATTTCCCTCATTTCCCCCTTTCCCTCCCCCATCCATCCCTCCCCTCCCTCAACCCTCCACCATCATCCATTTCCCTCCCTCCATCCATCCCTCCATCCATCCCCAACCACCATCATCCCCCTCCATCCCTCCATCCATCCCCATCCATCCCTCCATCCCATCCATCCCTCCCTCCATCCATCCCTCCATCCATCATCCATCCATCCATCCAAACCCTCCACCCCATTTCCCCCTCATCCTCCATCCCCCAACCATCCATCCCCCAACCCACCACCCACCCCCATCCATCCATCCAAAACAGGCCATCCCTCCTCCCATCCATTTCCCTCCATCCCTCCATCCCTCCCAACCATCCATCCATCCATCATCCATCCAATCCATCCCTCCTTTCCCTTTCCATCCCTCCATCCATCCCCTCATCCAACCGGGGTACAACCCATCCATTTATTTCCCCTTTCCCCCATCCAACCATCCATCCCTCCTCCAAAATTTTCCTCCCATCCATCCATCCCTCCACCATCATCCATTCCCCTCTACATCCATCCATCCATCCTCCCATTTCCATCCATCCCAACCATCATCCATCCTTTTCCATCCATCATAACCATCATCCAACCATCCATCCATCCCTCCAACCATCCAAACCATCCTCCCATTTCCCTCCTCCTTCCCCTCCCTCCATCCATCATCCCCATCCCTCCATCCACCCCCATCATTCCACAAACATTTTCCACCACCATCCAACATCCATCCAAACCCATCCCCTCCATCCTCCCCCACCACCATTCCAAACCACGCCCTCCCTTCCCTCCCTTTCCCTCCATCCATCCCTCATCCCATCCATTCCCCTTCCATCCATCCCTCCATTTATCCAACCCACATCCATCCATTTAACCCACCATTTTCCCTCCACATCCCTCCATTTCCCTCCCTCCATCCTCCATCCACCTTCCCTCCACCAAACCATCCTCCATCCATTTTAAACCGCATCCATCCATCCCCTCCTTTCCCTCATCCCCCCCATCCTCCATCATCCATCCATCCCTCCCATCCCTTCCCTCCATCCATCCATCCATCCATCACCATCCCTTCCCTCCATCCATCATCCATCCACCATCCCTCCATCCATCCCTCCATCCCTCCATCCATCCCTACCCTCCATGCCATTTCCCCTTTTCCATCCCTCATCCATACCCATCCCTCCATCCATCCCTCACCATCCCTCCATCATCCCTCCATCCCTTTCCCTCCATCCCTCCAAACCATCCAAACCATACCCATCATCCAACCCCTTCCCTCCATCCATTTCCCTCCATCCATCATCCATCCATCATCCCCTCCATCCTCCATCATCCAAAATTTCCCCCCCCATCTCCTCCACATCCAACCATCCCCTTCCCATCCATCCCTCCTCCCTCCAACCATCATACCATCCCTCCATCCCTCCATCCATCCATCCATCCATCCATCCATCCCTCCATCCTTTCCCTCATCCATCCATCCATCCATCCATCCCCAACCCCTCCTCTCCATTTTCGCCCAAACCCAGGCCATCCCTCCCCTCCAAAAAATCCCCCATCCATCACCATTCCCATCCATCCCCCATCCCCTTTCCCTCCATCCATCTTCCATCCATCCCTCCATCCCCTTTCCCCCCCCTCCACATCCATCCATCCATCCATCCATCCAAACCCCACCATCCACCATCATCCCTCCATCCATCATCACTCCTCTCCATTATCCATCCCCAACCCTTTCCCCTCCCCCAATCCTGCCACCATCAAAGAAAAATGGGGGGCGGGAAAAATGATAGAAAGTTTTCCTAAAGGAAGAAATTAAAAATTTAAAAATTAAAAACAAAAAAAAAAATTAAAAGAAAGAATTTAAAAAATTAATGAAATAATTAAAGTGAGAATTAATTAAATTAAAGAAAATTTTACTTATTAATTCCCGTTTAAATTTAATTTTTTGAAATTAAAAAAATAAAAAAAATATTAAAAATATAATAAAAAAATTTTAATTTAAATTTCCAAATTTTTAAAAATAAAAAAATTTTATCAAAAAATATTTTTAAAAATTATTAAAAAAATTTTTATTATTTTAAAATTAAAAAAGCCATTATAAAAATTAAAAACCCTTAAAAAAGTATTTAATTAAAAATTTAATTCCAATTAAGACATAATTAAAATTAAAAATTAAAACAAAAATATTAAAAATTAAAAGGGGAAGAACGCATTATAATTAAAAAAATAATTTAAAATAAATTTTTAAAATAAATTGGGAGAAAAATTTAAAAAATAAAAATATTTTAAAAATTAATTTAAAAATTAAAAAATCCCTTAAAAATTTATATAAAAATAAAATTAAACCTAAAAAAGATTAAATTTAAAAATCCCTATATAAAGAAAATTAAAATTAAAAATTATTAAAAAAAATTAAAACTTAAAAATATAATTAAAAAAAATTTAAAAATATATAAAATAAAAATATAAAAAAATATCCAATTCCAAAAATTAAAAAATTAAACCCTAAAAATTAAAAATAAAAATTATTAATTTTTAAAAATATAAAAATTAAAAATAAAAACATTTTTTAAAATTAAACCCAACCAATCAAAAATAATTAAAAAAATTAAAATTATAAAAACAAAAAATAAAATTAAAAATTTAACCAGCCAAAAATAAAATAATTAAAACCCCTTAAAAATAATTAAAAATTATGTTAAAAAATTCCAAAACCAAAAAATTAAAAAACTTTATTAAGGATTTATAAAAATAAAAATAAGTTAAAAAATGGAAAAATTAAAAATTAAAATTACCAAAATTAAAAATTAAAATAAAAAATAAAAATTAAAAAAAAATTAATTCCCTTTAAAAAATTAAAAAAATAAAAACCAAAAATAAAATGAAAAATAAAATAAAAATTTAAAATTAAATAAAATTCCCTTATAATAAAAATTAAAATAAAAATAAAAATAAAAATTAAAAATTCCAAAAATAAAATCCCTAAATTAAATTTTGAAAAATATTAAAAATATGAAAATAAAATTTAAAAATAAAAATTATTAAAAATAAAATTTAAAAATATAAAAAATAAAAATTTTATGTATAAAAATTAAAAATAAAATTAAAAATATCCAAAAATTAAAAATATAAAATAAAAATTATTAAAAAATAAAAAATCCATTAAAATCCAAAAATAAAAATAATTAAAAATATATTATATAAAAATTAAAATATAATTAATTCCAAAAATATATAAAAATAAAAAAATTATATTAAAAATTAAAATAATTAAAAATAAAATAAAAATTAAAAAATATTAATATAAATTATAATAATTCCATAATTAAAATTAAAAATAAAATTAAAAAATATGGGAAAACAATTAAAAATGGGAAAATAAAAATAAAAAATTAAGTAAAAAAATAAAATTCCCTAAAAATGATATAAAATATAAAGGAGAAAATTTAATAAAAATAAAAATTAAAATAAAATAAAAATATGATTATAAAATAATATAAATATTAAAAATTATTAATCCCTATAAAAATAATAAAAATAAAAATACAAAGTGGAAAAATTTAAAGATAAAAATAAAAATATTAAAGGGTTAAAATTATCCAAAATCCAAAAATATAAAAAAATAAAATAATAATTAAAACCAAAAATAATAAAATCCAAAAATAAAAATAAATATCCAAAAATAAAAATTAAATAAAATATAATATAAAAATATAAAGAAAAATTATATTAAAAATATAAAAATTAAAAAATATGAAAAATAAAGGAGAAGAAAAATAAAATTTAAAAATAAAAATAAAAATTATTTAATTAAAGGAAGATTAAAAATTTAAAAAATAAATAAAAATATAAAAAATTATATTTTAATATCCCCTAAAAATAATCAAAATTAAAATTTCCTCATATAATATAAAATCCATAAAAATTTAATAAAATTAAAAAATAAAATTTAAAAACCAAAAAATTATTAAAAATAAAAAATAAAAATACCATTTATAAAAATATAAAAATTATAAAAATTCCCAAAATTCCCTATAAAAATAAAAAATAAAAATTATATTAATTCCAAAAATAATTAAAATAAAAATAATTATATAAAAATTAAAATTAAAATTAAAAATATTAAAAGGCCCTAAAAATGATAATAAAATTTAAATAAAATTAGAAAAATAAAAATTTAAAAGAAAATAAAAATAAAATAAAAATATAAAAAAATAAAATAAAAATAAAAATAAAATTAAAAATATTTAAAAATATAAATTAAAAATAAAAATATAAAAATAAAAATAAAATAAAATAAAAAATATAATATAAATTTAAAATTTAAAATTATAAAAAAAAAATAAAAAATAAAAATTATAAAAAAAAAATATAAAAATAAAAATTATAAAAAATAATAAAAAATAAAAATTAAAATTTAAAAATATAAAAATAAAAATAAATAAAAAGAAAATAAAAATATATATTAAGGTGGGGGGTGATGTTAAAAATATAAAGAAAAATAATAATCATAAAATTAAAACCATAAAAATAAACCCTAATAAAAATATATAAAAATTATAAAAATATATAAAAAATAAAATAAAAATAAAAATAAAAATATAAACAAAAATTATATAAAAATTTAAAAATGGAAAAAAGCCCCCCAAAAATAAAAATAAAATATAAAATAATTAAAAATATAATTAAAAATAAAATAAAATTAAAATAAAAAAAATTTAAAATAAAATATAAAAAATAAAATTATATAAAAATTTAAAAATAATTAAAAAAATAAAAATAAAATAATAATTAAAAAGGGAAAATAAAAAATGTAAAAATATAAAAAATAAAAAAATTTAAAAATATAAAAATAAAAATAATTATATCCAAAAATGATAAAAATGAAAAATTAAAAATATAAAAATATAAAAATAAAAATTTATAAAAAAATTTAAAAATAAAATAAAAATAAAAATAAAAAATAAAATCCAAAAATAAAATAAAAAATTATAAAAATAAAATAAAAATCCCTAAAAAATATAAAAATAAAAATAAAAATTAAAAATTAAAAAATATAAATTATTTAAAATATAATTAAAAAGAAGGAAGGAAGAAAAAATTATTAATAAAAGGTAAATTTAAAAATGTTTTGGATGGTTTTTGGGGGTTTTAAAATGGGGGGGGGTTTGGGGGGGTGTCTGTTTTGGGCCTTTCGAACATTGCAACAAAAAGGGCTGATCCAATATGGGGGGGACACTGAAGGGGGGGGGGGTTTAGACACTTTTAAAATTATCAGGTTTTGATGGCATTTTAGAGAAAAACAATTCATTTGCAGAAATAAAAGGGAATATTTTTGGGTTTTAAACCCTAAAAGGAAACAGATTTTATGGGCCCCCCCGGGAAAATTGGGGGCCCCAGGGGAACTGCCCCTTGTTGCCCAATGGTAAACCCCCCCCCTGATTGAGCCTTTCAGACTGATGGACATCAGTGACCCTGTTCCTCACCTGAAGGTGTTCAGATACCAGGCAGGTTTTTATTTATTCAGGTTGTTTGATATAGAACTGATTGTTGTGTGTCCATGTGTGTGTGTGTCTGTGTGTCTGTGTGTGTGTGTGTGTCTGTCTGTGTCTGTGTGTGTGTGTGTCTGTGTGTGTGTGTGTGTCTGTGTGTCTGTGTGTGTGTGTGTGTCTGTGTCTGTGTGTGTGTGTCTGTGTGTGTGTGCTGCTGTTTGCATCAGGATCTGTTCAGATCTGAACCAACCTGAAGTTTCTCCCAGACGCCGTCTTGTTTCATCATGTTTGGTTCTTTTGTCTGAGCGGTTTGAAGGTATGCTGCAGCGCTACGCTAACACTTAGCGAAGGAGGAGATCACCTTTCAGAACTTCGCCCACTTGGGTTCCCAGTCTAAGCTGGGCCACTCCCAGTCCGTGACAGAAAGCAGGACCAGGAGAGGGGCGGCTTGTTGTTTTGAAACAGAGAATATCTGGTTGTTTTGGTTCTGGATCATTAAACGGCTGAAAACATGCAGGGGTGGGGAGAGTTCTTTGAAATGCTTCATCAGATAAAGATGTTTGTTGACAGGAGGGGCGGAGCTTTTATGGTTCAAAGTGAAACTGAACTCTGACAAACCGCCTCCCTCAGATTCCAACGAAGCACTAAAAACACGTCTGCATGGCCGCCTCCTTTCTTCTATTGGTTCAACAGTTATTAGTTTTCTATAGAAAGTACTCCTGGCCGGCGCATCCAGGTTCTCTGGCTTCTCTCTGCTCCTGAATCCCCAGAAGGTTGGACAACATCTCTGGTTCTGTTCCTGTTAAAAGGTTCAGAACCAACTTTGTTCCACATCGATTATTCATCCAACATGATTAGCAGATCTGACCTTCTGGAAGGGATCAGTTCTTCTGGAAGGGATCAGTCCTTCTGGAAGGGATCAGTCCTTCTGGAAGGGATCAGTCCTTCTGGAAGGAATCAGACCTTCTGGAAGGGATCAGTCCTTCTGGAAGGGATCAGTCCTTCTGGAAGGGATCAGACCTTCTGGAAGGAATCAGACCTTCTGGAAGGGATCAGTCCTTCTGGAAGGGATCAGTCCTTCTGGAAGGGATCAGACCTTCTGGAAGGAATCAGACCTTCTGGAAGGGATCAGTCCTTCTGGAAGGGATCAGACCTTCAGGAAGGGATCAGACCTTCTGGAAGGAATCAGACCCTCTGGAAGGGATCAGTCCTTCTGGAAGGGATCAGTCCTTCTGGAAGGGATCAGTCCTTCTGGAAGGAATCAGACCTTCTGGAAGGGATCAGTCCTTCTGGAAGGGATCAGTCCTTCTGGAAGGGATCAGTCCTTCTGGAAGGGATCAGTCCTTCTGGAAGGGATCAGACCTTCTGGAAGGGATCAGACCTTCTGGAAGGGATCTGACCTTCTGGAAGGGATCAGTCCTTCTGGAAGGGATCAGTCCTTCTGGAAGGAATCAGACCTTCAGGAAGGGATCAGACCTTCAGGAAGGGATCAGACCTTCTGGAAGGGATCAGTCCTTCTGGAAGGGATCAGACCCTCTGGAAGGAATCAGACCTTCAGGAAGGGATCAGACCTTCTGGAAGGGATCAGAC
>NW_024038110.1:77500-105000 GCF_016077235.1 Cyprinodon tularosa
CTCTGTCCTAGAGGACCTGACTCTGTCCCAGAGGACCTGTCTCTGTCCCAGAGGACCTGTCTCTGTCCTAGAGGACCTGACTGTCCCAGAGGACCTGACTCAGTCCCAGAGGACTTGACTCAGTCCCAGAGGACCTGTCTGTCCCAGAGGACCTGTCTCTGGCCCAGAGGACCTGTCTCTGTCCCAGAGGACCTGTCTCTGTCCTAGAGGACCTGTCTCTGTCCCAGAGGACCTGTCTGTCCCAGAGGACCTGTCTCAGTCCAAGAGGACCTGTCTCTGTCCCAGAGGACCTGTCTCAGTCCAAGAGGACCTGTCTCTGTCCCAGAGGACCTGTCTCTGTCCCAGAGGACTTGACTCAGTCCCAGAGGACCTGACTGTCCCAGAGGACCTGACTCAGTCCCAGAGGACTTGACTCAGTCCCAGAGGACCTGTCTGTCCCAGAGGACCTGACTCAGTCCCAGAGGACCTGTCTGTCCCAGAGGACCTGTCTCTGTCCCAGAGGACCTGTCTCTGTCCTAGAGGACCTGTCTCTGTCCCAGAGGACCTGTCTGTCCCAGAGGACCTGTCTCTGTCCTAGAGGACCTGACTGTCCCAGAGGACCTGACTCAGTCCCAGAGGACTTGACTCAGTCCCAGAGGACCTGTCTCTGTCCCAGAGGACCTGTCTCTGTCCCAGAGGACCTGTCTCTGTCCCAGAGGACCTGACTCAGTCCCAGAGGACCTGTCTGTCCCAGAGGACCTGTCTCTGTCCCAGAGGACCTGTCTCTGTCCTAGAGGACCTGTCTCTGTCCCAGAGGACCTGTCTGTCCCAGAGGACCTGTCTCTGTCCTAGAGGACCTGACTCTGTCCCAGAGGACCTGTCTCTGTCCCAGAGGACCTGTCTCTGTCCTAGAGGACCTGACTGTCCCAGAGGACCTGACTCAGTCCCAGAGGACTTGACTCAGTCCCAGAGGACCTGTCTGTCCCAGAGGACCTGACTCAGTCCCAGAGGACCTGTCTGTCCCAGAGGACCTGTCTCTGGCCCAGAGGACCTGTCTCTGTCCCAGAGGACCTGTCTGTCCCAGAGGACCTGTCTCAGTCCAAGAGGACCTGTCTCTGTCCCAGAGGACCTGTCTCTGTCCCAGAGGACCTGTCTCAGTCCAAGAGGACCTGTCTCTGTCCTAGAGGACCTGTCTCTGTCCCAGAGGACCTGACTGTCCCAGAGGACCTGTCTCTGTCCTAGAGGACCTGACTGTCCCAGAGGACCTGACTCAGTCCCAGAGGACTTGACTCAGTCCCAGAGGACCTGTCTGTCCCAGAGGACCTGACTCAGTCCCAGAGGACCTGACTGTCCCAGAGGACCTGTCTCTGTCCCAGAGGACCTGACTGTCCCAGAGGACCTGTCTCTGTCCTAGAGGACCTGACTGTCCCAGAGGACCTTACTCAGTCCCAGAGGACCTGACTGTCCCAGAGGACCTGTCTCTGTCCTAGAGGACCTGACTGTCCCAGAGGACCTGACTCAGTCCCAGAGGACTTGACTCAGTCCCAGAGGACCTGTCTGTCCCAGAGGACCTGACTCAGTCCCAGAGGACCTGACTCAGTCCCAGAGGACCTGTCTGTCCCAGAGGACCTGTCTCTGTCCCAGAGGACCTGTCTCAGTCCAAGAGGACCTGTCTCTGTCCCAGAGGACCTGTCTCTGTCCCAGAGGACCTGTCTGTCCCAGAGGACCTGACTGTACCAGAGGACCTGTCTCAGTCCCAGAGGACCTGACTCAGTCCCAGAGGACCTGTCTTTCCCAGAGGACCTGTCTCTGTCCTAGAGGACCTGTCTCTGTCCCAGAGGACCTGTCTGTCCCAGAGGACCTGACTCAGTCCCAGAGGACCTGACTCTGTCCCAGAGGACCTGTCTCTGTCCCAGAGGACCTGACTCAGTCCCAGAGGACCTGTCTGTCCCAGAGGACCTGTCTCTGTCCCAGAGGACCTGTCTCTGTCCTAGAGGACTTGTCTCTGTCCCAGAGGACCTGTCTGTCCCAGAGGACCTGTCTCAGTCCAAGAGGACCTGACTCTGTCCCAGATGACCTGTCTCTGTCCCAGAGGACCTGTCTCAGTCCAAGAGGACCTGTCTCTGTCCTAGAGGACCTGTCTCTGTCCCAGAGGACCTGTCTCTGTCCCAGAGGACCTGTCTGTCCCAGAGGACCTGTCTCTGTCCCAGAGGACCTGTCTCAGTCCAAGAGGACCTGACTCAGTCCTAGAGGACCTGTCTCTGTCCCAGAGGACCTGTCTGTCCCAGAGGACCTGTCTCAGTCCCAGAAAACCTGTCTCTGTCCCAGAGGACCTGTCTGTCCCAGAGGACTTGTCTCTGTCCTAGAGGACCTGTCTGTCCCAGAGGACCTGTCTCTGTCCCAGAGGACCTGTCTCAGTCCAAGAGGACCTGTCTCAGTCCCAGAAAACCTGTCTCTGTCCCAGAGGACCTGTCTGTCCCAGAGGACCTCTCTCTGTCCCAGAGGACCTGTCTCAGTCCAAGAGGACCTGTCTCAGTCCCAGAAAACCTGTCTCTGTCCCAGAGGACCTGTCTGTCCCAGAGGACTTGTCTCTGTCCTAGAGGACCGGTTTCCTAAGAGGAACCTGCAACCTGAAGCGGGTGAAGCAGGTGAAGCAGGTAAAGCAGGTGAAGGTGCACCTGGATCAGTACCTGCCCTGAAACGGCGTCTCTGCTGGATGGAAACCCTTCTCCTGTGACGGTGACGTCATCAGCTGCTCCTCCCAGAGAAGCTGGAAGTCTGGCAGTAAACGGAGGAACAGCGCCCCCTGCAGACAGAACTGAACCCACACGGCTGTAGAAAAGTATCCCATCCCTTCAGATTCCATGTTCTGATATTTCTCTGCTGTTATTAACTCAGGATTCATTGGATCCTCTGAAACATTTTTAGGGACGTTTCTAAAACCAGCTGACAGTGAAGGTTAGAGTTGTACCGGCTGGATCAGTCAGATCTATCTCTGAGGACCTAAAATAAATCTGAATCTTTTTTCTTAATAGAAATGCCCCAGCTTCCTAACTCCACAACCGTTGTCAGGGCAACCATGATGTTCTACATGGCATGAAGCAGGACCCGAGCGGATCTGGTATCTACAGCGGTTCTCTGGACCTCCGTCCTGCAGAACCGAAGCTGAAATCCTGGACGTTCTTCCAGGATCCGTCCCACAGAGACCCTCTGCTCCAGGCAGGTCTGCTGGAGGAGTTTCCTGTTCTTCTCTCCATGTGTGGATAAAGGTTCCACCTGTGCTTCTCCACAGACCCGACCTTACCTGGACCCGACCTGCTGTTCTGTGCCTCCTTCATGCTGTGGGACGGGTTCTGTTGAAGTGATAACCTGGATTCTTTGGGTCCGACTCCAATAAACAAAAGAAGGTTTCATTTGAAAGCAGTTCTTCCTCCTCTTCCTCAGTCCGCTCTGCTTACGGACCGGAACCAGAACTCTGTGGTTCTGGAGGTGAAGCCAAGCTCAGGGTCTCAGGCTGATGGAGAGCGACCCCTGCTGGCCGGAATAGAAACCACTCCAATCAAATCAAAACCGTTTAGTTGAAGATCGGTTTTATTCTAAAACTTCCTGAAGCTGAAAGGAATCACAGCACAGACATCCCATAATCCCCCATAATCCCCCTGAAGGGCCCGGTCTGACCGCTGAGGAGCAGCTCCCAACACAGCCGCTGGGATTCAGAACGCGCTCGCTGGGACTCCATTTCCCAAGATGCTCTGCTCCAAGCAGCACGGTCTCTTCTGAGGACAGAAATGTTCCTACAGATGGAGCCCCGGTCTGGGACCTGATGACGCCCCGCCTCCTCCTCCACCTCCGCCTCCTCCTCCGCCGCCGCCTCCTCCTTCTCCTCCTCCTCAGAGATCATTTCTGCAGCTCCAGCGGCGTGCTGAACGTCTCGTACACGTTGGCTGCAAACTCCTTCACCTGGTCGTTCAGCAGAAGTTCCTACAGGGAGCAGAAGAAGAAGGAGCACCTTTCAGGAGAGGAGGGGGACAGGGGAGGGGGACAGGGGAGCGGGACAGGGGAGGGGGACAGGGGAGGGGGACAGGGGAGCGGGACAGGGGAGGGGGACAGGGGAGCGGGACAGGGGAGCGGGACAGGGGAGGGGGACAGGGGAGCGGGACAGGGGAGGGGGACAGGGGAGGGGGACAGGGGAGCGGGACAGGGGAGGGGGACAGGGGAGCGGGACAGGGGAGGGGGACAGGGGAGGGGGACAGGGGAGGGGGACAGGGGAGGGGGACAGGGGAGCGGGACAGGGAAGGGGGACAGGGGAGGGGGACAGGGGAGCGGGACAGGGGAGGGGGACAGGGGAGGGGGACAGGGGAGGGGGACAGGGGAGGGGGACAGGGGAGGGGGACAGGGAAGGGGGACAGGGGAGGGGGACAGGGGAGCGGGACAGGGGAGGGGGACAGGGGAGGGGGACAGGGGAGGGGGACAGGGGAGCGGGACAGGGAAGGGGGACAGGGGAGGGGGACAGGGGAGCGGGACAGGGGAGGGGGACAGGGGAGGGGGACAGGGGAGGGGGACAGGGGAGCGGGACAGGGGAGGGGGACAGGGGAGGGGGACAGGGGAGGGGGACAGGGGAGCGGGACAGGGGAGGGGGACAGGGGAGGGGGACAGGGGAGCGGGACAGGGGAGGGGGACAGGGGAGGGGGACAGGGGAGCGGGACAGGGGAGGGGGACAGGGGAGGGGGACAGGGAAGGGGGACAGGGGAGCGGGACAGGGGAGGGGGACAGGGGAGGGGGACAGGGGAGCGGGACAGGGGAGGGGGACAGGGGAGGGGGACAGGGGAGGGGGACAGGGGAGCGGGACAGGGGAGGGGGACAGGGGAGGGGGACAGGGAAGGGGGACAGGGGAGCGGGACAGGGGAGGGGGACAGGGGAGGGGGACAGGGGAGGGGGACAGGGGAGCGGGACAGGGGAGGGGGACAGGGGAGGGGGACAGGGAAGGGGGACAGGGGAGCGGGACAGGGGAGGGGGACAGGGGAGGGGGACAGGGGAGGGGGACAGGGGAGCGGGACAGGGGAGGGGGACAGGGGAGGGGGACAGGGGAGCGGGACAGGGGAGGGGGACAGGGGAGGGGGACAGGGGAGGGGGACAGGGGAGGGGGACAGGGGAGGGGGACAGGGGAGGGGGACAGGGGAGGGGGACAGGGGAGGGGGACAGGGGAGCGGGACAGGGGAGGGGGACAGGGGAGGGGGACAGGGGAGCGGGACAGGGGAGCGGGACAGGGGAGGGGGACAGGGGAGCGGGACAGGGGAGCGGGACAGGGGAGCGGGACAGGGGAGGGGGACAGGGGAGCGGGACAGGGGAGGGGGACAGGGGAGGGGGACAGGGGAGGGGGACAGGGGAGCGGGACAGGGGAGGGGGACAGGGGAGCGGGACAGGGGAGGAGCCCCGCGAGGCCAGTAGGAGGTTTAAAGGAGCGGAGGCGGACGCTACCTGAACCAGGAGGCTGGGAGTCTCACTGCAGACGGTGTTTATCTGGCCGTTGATGATGGGGATGATCTTAGCCAGCGGCAGACTGACGGCGGACAGGCTGGGGAGACATGATGACATCATCAGCACAGACACACCCCTTCAATTCTGCCTAGCAACAAACTCCTTCAGCTCTCAGAGGGAAGATGGAGACGCTCAGAGGGAACGCTGCAATGATCTGATGAGGAGCTCTAAAACCTCCAGACCAGACTTTGACCTGTCTAACCTAAAGGAGGCAGAGCCAGGCTGCGTGTCAGTGGGAGACGTTACCTGTCCGGCCCAGAGGAGGCGGGGCGGTCCGCCGCAGGCAGGCGGAAGAACTCAGCCAGGTTGTCCAGGAGGCGGGAGAACGCCCGGTTCAGACACGTGCTCAGAACTTTGCTGAAATCTGGACTGAAGACGGAAACAAAGCTTAAACCTGCTGGACTCAGAGGACACGCGGCAGCGGGACGCCCCTACCTGTCCAACATGTCTCTGGTCTCATTCAACAGTCTGATGGTCACCACATCTTCTTCCGTCAGGCCGCACGCCTGCAGAGGACAGAAACAGGCAGAGTTAGGAGCCCAGGAGGACGTCCCACCGCAAGCCGGCGAGCGGCGTCCTCAGCCTGCAGCCACCTGGTCAGCCAGAGCGTCCTCAGCGTCCGCCAGCATGTAGGAGGACAGCGGACGGCCCGAGTCCACCTCCACCTCTGCTCGGATCCAGCTCAGCTGCTGCTCCAGCTCCAGCAGGGACAGACTCTGCTTCAGAGGCACCCTGGACAAGGACGGACAAGGACAGGACGGGAGAGGACAGGACAAGAAAAGGACAGGACATAATGTTCTCAGAGGACAGCAGGTTTTCTCCAGGTGAACTGAATGAGGACAGGTTGAGGTTTACCCCCCCAGGGAGTTCTGGACGGCCGCCTTCACCCTCCTGATCAGCTCCGTCAGACCTGCAGAGACACATGGAGACAGACGTCTGTGAGGACAGCGACCAGCAGGAAGTGGACTGAGGTCCTGGTGAAGCTCTCACCGTCTCCTAGAAGATACTGGATGCTGGACAGGTACTGCTGCTGGACGCCTGGAGGGGTCAGCAGAGTCTGGGGACAAACAAGGACACAACGTCTGTCCAGGTTCTACTGAACTCAGAGAGACTCTGGCTGATCTGAAGACTCCTTTCCTAGACTCAACTCTGGAAGGAAGGAAGGAAGGAAGGAAGGAAGGAAGGAAGGATGGAAGGGAGGATGGAAGGAAGGATGGAAGGAAGGAAGGAAGGAAGGAAGGATGGAAGGAAGGATGGAAGGAAGGAAGGAAGGAAGGAAGGATGGAAGGAAGGATGGAAGGAAGGAAGGAATGAAGGATGGAAGGAAGGATGGAAGGAAGGAAGGAAGGAAGGAAGGATGGATGGAAGGAAGGAAGGATGGATGGATGGAAGGAAGGAAGGAAGGATGGAAGGAAGGAAGGATGGAAGGAAGGAAGGAAGGAAGGAAGGCAGGAAGGAAGGAAGGAAGGATGGAAGGAATGAAGGATGGAAGGATGGATGGATGGATGGAAGGAAGGAAGGATGGATGGAAGGAAGGAAGGAAGGAAGGATGGAAGGAAGGATGGAAGGAAGGAAGGAAGGAAGGAAGGCAGGAAGGAAGGAAGGAAGGATGGAAGGAAGGATGGAAGGAAGGAAGGAAGGAAGGAAGGATGGATGGAAGGAAGGATGGAAGGAAGGAAGGATGGAAGGATGGAAGGAAGGAAGGAAGGATGGAAGGAAGGATGGAAGGAAGGAAGGAATGAAGGATGGAAGGAAGGAAGGAAGGAAGGATGGATGGATGGAAGGAAGGAAGGAAGGAAGGATGGATGGATGGAAGGAAGGAAGGAAGGATGGAAGGAAGGAATGATGGAAGGAAGGATGGAAGGATGGAAGGAAGGATGAAAGGATGGAAGGAAGGAAGGAAGGATGGAAGGAAGGAAGGAAGGAATGAAGGATGGATGGATGGAAGGATGGAAGGAAGGATGGAAGGATGGAAGGAAGGAAGGATGGAAGGAAGGATGGATGGATGGAAGGATGGTAGGAAGGAAGGAAGGAGAGAGAACCAGAGGAAGGAAGGAAGGATGGAAGGAAGGATGGAAGGAAGGAAGGAAGGAAGGACTGATGGAAGGAAGGATGGAAGGAAGGAAGGAATGAAGGATGGAAGGAAGGAAGAAGGAACAGGAATGCGGATGGAAGGAAGGATGAAGGAAGGATGGATGGATGGAGGAGTGGAAGGAAGGTAGGAAGGAAGGAGGATGGATCGGAAACAGGAGGAACGGAAGGAAGGAAGGAAGGATGAAGGAAGGATGGAAGGATGGAAGGAAGGATGGAAGTATGGAAGGAATGAAGAAGGATGGAAGTAAGGAAAAGGAAGGGAATGAAGGATGGATGGATGGAAGGATGGAAGGAAGGACTGGAAGGAAGGAAGGAAGGAAGGAAGGATGGAAGGAAGGATGGAAGGAAGGGATGGAAGGAAGGAAGGAACGGAGAGAGAAACAGAGGAAGGAAAGGAATTAGGAGGAAGGATGGAAGGAGGAAGGCGAAGGGAAGGGAAGGATGGAAGGAAGGATGGAAGAAAGGAAGGATGGGAAGGAAGATGTGAAGGAAGGATGGAAGAGAATGGATGGAGGCAAGTCAGGGGACGGTGGATAAGGAATGATGGAATGGAAACGAAGAAGGTTGGAAGGAAGGATGGAAGGAAAGGAAGGATGGAAGGAAGGTAAGGAAGGATGTGAAGGATGGTTGGAAGGAAGGATGGAAGGAAGGAAGGATGAAGGAAAGGAAGGAAGGAATCGATGGATGGAAGGAATGAAAGGTAAAGGAAGGAAGGATGGGAAGAGGATGGATGGCCAAGGATTGGAAGGAAGGATGGAAGGCAAGGAAGGGACAGGAAGGACTTGAAGGATGGAAGGAAGGAAAGGAGTGAGCAAGGATGGAAGGACAGGATTGGAAGGAATAGGATGGAAGGAAGGAAAGGACTGCGAAGGAAGGTAGGGCTGGTGAGAAGGAATGAAGGAAAGGATGGAAGGAAGGAAGGATGGAAGGAATGAAAGAGAGAGGATGGAAGGAAAGGAATGAAGGGTTGGACAGGAAGGAAGACAGGAAGGACCACGCCATGAAGGATGGAAGGAAAGGAAGGATGGAAGGGAAGGATGGATGGATGGAAGGTAAGGGTGGAAGGTTGGAAGGAAGGAAGGATGGAGGAGGAAGGAATGAAGGATGGATGGGCAAGGTTGGAAGGACGGATGGAAGGAAGGATGGAAGGAAGGATGGAAGGAAGATGGATGCGATGGAAGGATGGAAGAGAAGGAGAACGAGATAAACCTGAGGAAGGAAGGAAGAAGGTGGAAGGAAGGACGGAATGAAGGATGGATGAAGGAATGGAAGGAAGGATGGATGGAAGGAAGGGAAATCGGATGGATGTGATGGAAGGAAGGAATAGGCAAGGATTGGAAGGAAGGACTGGAATCGGAAAGGATGGAAGGATGGAAGGAAGGGGATGGATGGAACGGAAGGAAGGACAGGAAGGATGGATGGTAGGAAAAGGATGGACAGGAAGGCATGGAAGAACGGAAGGAAGGATGGACAGGAAGGAATGGATGGACTGGAAGGATGGAAGAGGAATGAAGGAGAGGAGAGAACCAAGAGGAAGGAAGCGAGGATGGAACGGAAGGAAGGCAAGGGATGGTAGGGATCGGATGGAAGGAAGGAAGGAAGGATGGAAGGAAGGAAGCGCATGGAAGGAAGGATGGAATGGATGGAAGGAAGGATGGAAGGAAGGAAGGAAAGGATTGCAAGGATGGATCGGAAGGAAGGATGGAAGGAAGGTTGGAAGGATAGGAGGGAAGGATGGTAGGAAAGGATGGATGGAAGGAAGGAAGGAAGGATGGACAAGGAACGAGGAAGGATGGACAGGAAGGTTGGAAGGAAGGAAAGATGGAGAGGAAGGAAGGAGAGGACGGATGGAAGGAAGGAAGGATGGAAGGAAGGAAGGAATGAAGGATGGAAGAAGGATGGAAGGAAGGCTATGGATGGAAGATTGATGGGAAGGAAGGAAAGATGGTAGGAAGAAGGGAGGGAGGGAAGGATTGAAGGAAGGTAGGAATGACAGGATGGATAGGGACTGGAAGGAAGGATGGAGGATGGAAGAAACGGATGGAAGGATGGATGGACCACGGAAGGATGGGAAGCGATGGAAGGAAAGGAAGGGTGGAAGGATGGCTCAGGAGAGGGAAGGAAATGGAAGAATGAAAGATGGAAGGATGGAAAGGAATGAAGGATGGAGAGAAGGAAGAACGGATGGAAGGATGGAAGGAAGGTGCGAAGGAGGGAAGGAATGAAGGGACATGGCATGGATGGAAGGATGGAAAGCAAGGATGCGAAGGAGAAGGGTAGGAGGAAGGAAGGACAGGAAGGATGGAAGGATGAACGAAGGAAGGATGGAAGGTAAGGTGGAAGGAAGGAAGGAAAGTTGGAAGGTTGGAAGGACGGAAGGAAGCGACTGATGGAAGGAAGGATAAGGATGGAAGGAAGGATGGAAGTAAGGACTGTGTCAAAGGAGGAAGATGGATGAACGCGAGGAAGGATAGGAAGGAAAGACGGATGGCAAGGAAGGAAGGAAGGCTCTCGCGTTGGATGGATGAAGGATGGTAATGAAGGAAGGAAAGATGGAAGGAAGGAAGGAAGGAAGGATCGGAAAGGCAGGATGGAAGGAAGGAATGAAGCGATGCGCTCTCGCGAGGAAAGAGGAGGAGTGGAAGGATGGAAGGAAGGGATGGGGTGGTGAATGGATGGAAGGACAGGAAGGAATGAAGGAAGGGATGGAAGGAATGAAGGATGGACAGGAATGAAAGATGGAAGGATGGAAGGACTGGAAAGGATGGACCAGGAGGAAGAGGACAAGGATCCAAGAACACACGGCCAGGAATACAAGGAGAAAGAGGAAGGACGAGGGGAGGGAAGGAAAAGGAGGAGTGACCACCCCCGGAGGGGCAACCCCAACGGAACGCAAGGCATGCAGGATGATGGAAAGAAGGAAGGAAAGGAAGGACAGGCATGGAGAGGACAGGATGGAAGGATGGAAGGAAGGATGGAAGGAAGGAAGGAATGAAGGATGGATGGATGGATGGAAGGATGGAAGGAAGGATGGAAGGATGGAAGGAAGGAAGGAAGGAAGGATGGAAGGAAGGATGGATGGATGGATGGAAGGATGGAAGGAAGGAAGGAAGGTAGACTGAGATCCAGCACGGAAGGAAGAGGTAGGAAGAAGGATGGAAGGAAGGAAGGAAGGAAGGAAGGAAGCGATGGAAGAAGGTAGGAGGAAGGAATGAAGGATCGGATAGGAGGAAGAGAAGGAAGGAGGATGGATGGAGTTGGAAGGAAGGAAGGAAGGAAGATGGAAGGATTGAAGGATGAAGAAAGGAAGGAAGAAAGGAAAGGATGGAGGGTAAAGGAAAAGGGTGGAAGGAAAGGAAAGGAAGGAATGAAGGAAGGATGGAAGGAAGGAAGGATGGAAGGAATGAAGGATGGAAGGAAGGAAGGATGGAACGAAGGAAGGAAGGAAGGATGGAAGGAAGGAATGAAGGATGGAAGGAAGGAAGGATGGAAGGAAGGAATGAAGGATGGAAGGAAGGAAGGAAGGAAGGAAGGAAGGAAGGAAAGATGGAAGGAAGGAAGGAAGGAAGGATGGAAGGAAGGATGGAAGGAAGGATGGAAGGAAGGAATGAAGGATGGAAGGAAGGAAGGATGGAAGGATGGAAGGAAGGATGGAAGGAAGGATGGAAGGAAGGATGGAAGGAAGGAAGGATGGAAGGAAGGAAGGGTGGAAGGATGGAAGGAAGGAAGGAAGGAAGGAATGAAGGAAGGATGGAAGGAAGGAAGGATGGAAGGAATGAAAGATGGAAGGATGGAAGGAATGAAGGATGGAAGGAAGGAAGGAAGGAAGGAATGAAGGATGGAAGGATGGAAGGAATGAAGGATGGAACGAAGGAATGAAGGATGGAACGAAGGAAGGAAGGAAGGATGGAAGGAAGGAATGAAGGATGGAAGGAAGCAAGGATGGAAGGAATGAAGGATGGAAGGAAGGAAGGATGGAACGAAGGAAGGAAGGAAGGATGGAAGGAAGGAATGAAGGATGGAAGGAAGGAAGGAAGGAAGGAAGGAAGGAATGAAGGATGGAAGGAAGGAAGGATGGAAGGAAGGACACGATGGAGGAATGAGAGAGGAGCAGCAGCAGGGAGGACAGCTGAAGGAGCAGCTCCTCCTCTTCCTCACCGTCACGCTCTTCCCCACAGAGTTATCCAGGTACAGGTATCCCCCGATGATGTTCAGCTGGACCCTGAGCAGGACCACCAGCATGCAGGTGCTGTAGACGGCCACCATGGTCCGGGTGAAGCCTGCGGACAGAGGACCAGCTCAGGACAGAAGTCCAGCTCAGGACAGAAGACCAGCTCAGGACAGCGTCCCAGCAGCAGGACAGCGTCCCAGCTGCAGGGCAGCGTCCCAGCAGCAGGAAAGCGTCCCAGCAGCAGGAAAGCGTCCCAGCGCTGGTGTCCCAGCAGCAGGACAGCGTCCCAGCGCTGGTGTCCCAGCAGCAGGACAGCGTCCCAGCAGCAGGACAGTGTCCCAGCGCTGGTGTCCCAGCAGCAGGACAGGAAACTTACTGATGATCTTCAGGTCCTCCCAGATCTCCAGCTTGTTGGCCGGTCTGTTAAAGAAGGAGGAGAAATTGAGTCTGCAGGAGGTTCCACCATAAACCAGCAGCAGACCTCCCTGACGCTCCTCACTTTGTCTTCAGCAGAGCGGTCAGACTCTCCGAGTGGAGCTGGTTGATGATGGCGTCTCTGAGCGCAGGAAGCATGGACAGCACTGCAGGACAGAAAAGCAGTCAGGAAGGTTCCTCCCCGCTTCAGGAAGCCCTTCCTCCTCTCCTTACCGGTCATGTTGCACGTTCTCTGGTTGCTCTCAAAGTGGAACTGCCTCCTGGCCTGAGCGATGTACTCACTCGCCTCCCGCTCCTGCACCTCCTGGATCTTCTTCTGAGCATATTTGCCCAGGAAGTAAACTCCTGGTAGGAGAGCAGCAGCAGAGCAAAGCTTCAGAGGAACATTCGGAGCAAAATCAACAAAAACATGTTTTCTCTCCAGCAGAAGGAATCCGTGATAAAAACGACAAACTAAGCAGATCTACGTCCACCACAGGGAGACGCAGATAGAAATCTTCATCTAGATGCTCCAGGCTGTTAGCAACATAATGGATGTGCATCTGTGGTAAAGACAAGTGGGACAGAGGGTTCATTAACAGAAGGTGGACAGAAAACCTCAGGACGTCTCAGAGGGCCTTCAGCCGGCCGCTGAGGAACGCTCCAAAGGCAGGAGGAACGCCCCAAAGGCAGGAGGAACGCCACAAAGGCAGGAGGAACGCTCCAAAGGCAGGAGGAACGCTCCAAAGGCAGGAGGAACGCCACAAAGGCAGGAGGAACGCCACAAAGGCAGGAGGAACGCCACAAAGGCAGGAGGAACGCTCCAAAGGCAGGAGGAACGCTCCAAAGGCAGGAGGAACGCCCCAAAGGCAGGAGGAACGCCACAAAGGCAGGAGGAACGCTCCAAAGGCAGGAGGAACGCCACAAAGGCAGGAGGAACGCTCCAAAGGCAGGAGGAATGCTCCATAGGCAGGAGGAACGCCCCAAAGGCAGGAGGAACGCTCCAAAGGCAGGAGGAACGCCACCGAGGCAGGAGGAACGCTCCAAAGGCAGGAGGAACGCCCCAAAGGCAGGAGGAACGCCACAAAGGCAGGAGGAACGCCCCAAAGGCAGGAGGAACGCCACAAAGGCAGGAGGAACGCCACAAAGGCAGGAGGAACGCTCCAAAGGCAGGAGGAACGCTCCAAAGGCAGGAGGAACGCCACAAAGGCAGGAGGAACGCCACAAAGGCAGGAGGAACGCTCCAAAGGCAGGAGGAACGCTCCAAAGGCAGGAGGAACGCCACAAAGGCAGGAGGAACGCCCCAAAGGCAGGAGGAACGCCACAAAGGCAGGAGGAATGCTCCATAGGCAGGAGGAACGCTCCAAAGGCAGGAGGAACGCTCCAAAGGCAGGAGGAACGCCACAAAGGCAGGAGGAACGCTCCAAAGGCAGGAGGAACGCCACAAAGGCAGGAGGAACGCTCCAAAGGCAGGAGGAATGCTCCAAAGGCAGGAGGAACGCCACAAAGGCAGGAGGAACGCTCCAAAGGCAGGAGGAACGCCCCAAAGGCAGGAGGAATGCTCCATAGGCAGGAGGAACGCCCCAAAGGCAGGAGGAACGCCACAAAGGCAGGAGGAACGCCACAAAGGCAGGAGGAACGCCCCAAAGGCAGGAGGAACGCCACAAAGGCAGGAGGAACGCCACAAAGGCAGGAGGAACGCTCCAAAGGCAGGAGGAACGCCACAAAGGCAGGAGGAACGCTCCAAAGGCAGGAGGAACGCCCCAAAGGCAGGAGGAACGCCCCAAAGGCAGGAGGAACGCCCCAAAGGCAGGAGGAACGCCACAAAGGCAGGAGGAACGCTCCAAAGGCAGGAGGAACGCTCCAAAGGCAGGAGGAATGCTCCATAGGCAGGAGGAACGCCACAAAGGCAGGAGGAACGCTCCAAAGGCAGGAGGAATGCTCCAAAGGCAGGAGGAACGCCATTAAGGCAGGAGGAACGCCACAAAGGCAGGAGGAACGCTCCAAAGGCAGGAGGAACGCCACAAAGGCAGGAGGAACGCTCCAAAGGCAGGAGGAACGCTCCAAAGGCAGGAGGAACGCCACAAAGGCAGGAGGAACGCCCCAAAGGCAGGAGGAACGCCACAAAGGCAGGAGGAACGCTCCAAAGGCAGGAGGAACGCCACAAAGGCAGGAGGAACGCTCCAAAGGCAGGAGGAATGCTCCATAGGCAGGAGGAACGCCACAAAGGCAGGAGGAACGCCACAAAGGCAGGAGGAACGCCCCAAAGGCAGGAGGAACGCCACAAAGGCAGGAGGAACGCTCCAAAGGCAGGAGGAACGCTCCAAAGGCAGGAGGAACGCTCCAAACGCAGGAGGAACGCCACAAAGGCAGGAGGAACGCCACAAAGGCAGGAGGAACGCTCCAAAGGCAGGAGGAATGCTCCATAGGCAGGAGGAACGCCACAAAGGCAGGAGGAACGCCACAAAGGCAGGAGGAACGCTCCAAAGGCAGGAGGAACGCCACAAAGGCAGGAGGAACGCTCCAAAGGCAGGAGGAACGCTCCAAAGGCAGGAGGAATGCTCCATAGGCAGGAGGAACGCCACAAAGGCAGGAGGAACGCTCCAAAGGCAGGAGGAATGCTCCATAGGCAGGAGGAACGCCACAAAGGCAGGAGGAACGCCACAAAGGCAGGAGGAACGCTCCAAAGGCAGGAGGAACGCCCCAAAGGCAGGAGGAACGCCCCAAAGGCAGGAGGAACGCCACAAAGCCAGGAGGAACGCCACAAAGGCAGGAGGAACGCTCCAAAGGCAGGAGGAACGCCCCAAAGGCAGGAGGAACGCTCCAAAGGCAGGATGAACGCCACCGAGGCAGGAGGAACGCTCCAAAGGCAGGATGAACGCCACCGAGGCAGGAGGAACGCTCCAAAGGCAGGAGGAACGCTCCAAAGGCAGGAGGAACGCCACAAAGGCAGGAGGAACGCTCCAAAGGCAGGAGGAACGCTCCAAAGGCAGGAGGAATGCTCCATAGGCAGGAGGAACGCCACAAAGGCAGGAGGAACGCTCCAAAGGCAGGAGGAATGCTCCATAGGCAGGAGGAACGCCACAAAGGCAGGAGGAACGCCACAAAGGCAGGAGGAACGCTCCAAAGGCAGGAGGAACGCCACAAAGGCAGGAGGAACGCCACAAAGGCAGGAGGAACGCTCCAAAGGCAGGAGGAACGCCACAAAGGCAGGAGGAACGCCACAAAGGCAGGAGGAACGCTCCAAAGGAAGGAGGAACGCTCCAAAGGCAGGAGGAACACCACAAAGGCAGGAGGAACGCTCCAAAGGCAGGAGGAACGCCCCAAAGGCAGCAGGAACGCCACAAAGGCAGGAGGAACGCTCCAAAGGCAGGAGGAACGCTCCAAAGGCAGGAGGAACGCCACAAAGGCAGGAGGAACGCCACAAAGGCAGGAGGAACGCTCCAAAGGCAGGAGGAACGCTCCAAAGGCAGGAGGAACGCCACAAAGGCAGGAAGAACGCCACAAAGGCAGGAGGAACGCTCCAAAGGCAGGAGGAACGCTCCAAAGGCAGGAGGAACGCCCCAAAGGCAGGAGGAACGCTTCAAAGGCAGGAGGAACGCCACCGAGGCAGGAGGAACGCCACAAAGGCAGGAGGAACGCTCCAAAGGCAGGAGGAACGCTCCAAAGGCAGGAGGAACGCCACAAAGGCAGGAGGAACGCTCCAAAGGCAGGAGGAACGCCCCAAAGGCAGGAGGAACGCTCCAAAGGCAGGAGGAACGCCCCAAAGGCAGGAGGAACGCTCCAAAGGCAGGAGGAACGCCACCGAGGCAGGAGGAACGCTCCAAAGGCAGGAGGAACGCTCCAAAGGCAGGAGGAACGCCACAAAGGCAGGAGGAACGCTCCAAAGGCAGGAGGAACGCCACCGAGGCAGGAGGAACGCCACAAAGGCAGGAGGAACGCCACAAAGGCAGGAGGAACGCTCCATAGGCAGGAGGAACGTTCCAAAGGCAGGAGGAATGCTCCAAAGGCAGGAGGAACGCTCCAAAGGCAGGAGGAATGCTCCAAAGGCAGGAGGAACGCCCCAAAGGCAGGAGGAACGCTCCAAAGGCAGGAGGAACGCCACAAAGGCAGGAGGAATGCTCCAAAGGCAGGAGGAACGCCACAAAGGCAGGAGGAATGCTCCATAGGCAGGAGGAACGCCACAAAGGCAGGAGGAACGCCCCAAAGGCAGGAGGAACGCTCCAAAGGCAGGAGGAATGCTCCAAAGGCAGGAGGAACGCCCCAAAGGCAGGAGGAACGCCTCAAAGGCAGGAGGAATGCTCCAAAGGCAGGAGGAATGCTCCAAAGGCAGGAGGAACGCCACAAAGGCAGGAGGAACGCCCCAAAGGCAGGAGGAACGCCCCAAAGGCAGGAGGAATGCTCCATAGGCAGGAGGAACGCCACAAAGGCAGGAGGAACGCCCCAAAGGCAGGAGGAACGCTCCAAAGGCAGGAGGAATGCTCCAAAGGCAGGAGGAACGCTCCAAAGGCAGGAGGAACGCCACAAAGGCAGGAGGAATGCTCCAAAGGCAGGAGGAACGCCACAAAGGCAGGAGGAACGCTCCAAAGGCAGGAGGAACGCCCCAAAGGCAGGAGGAACGCCACAAAGGCAGGAGGAACGCCCCAAAGGCAGGAGGAACGCTCCAAAGGCAGGAGGAACGCCCCAAAGGCAGGAGGAACGCCCCAAAGGCAGGAGGAATGCTCCAAAGGCAGGAGGAACGCCCCAAAGGCAGGAGGAACGCTCCAAAGGCAGGAGGAACGCCCCAAAGGCAGGAGGAACGCCCCAAAGGCAGGAGGAACGCCACAAAGGCAGGAGGAACGCCCCAAAGGCAGGAGGAACGCCCCAAAGGCAGGAGGAACGCCACAAAGGCAGGAGGAACGCCCCAAAGGCAGGAGGAACGCTCCAAAGGCAGGAGGAACGCCCCAAAGGCAGGAGGAACGCCCCAAAGGCAGGAGGAACGCCACAAAGGCAGGAGGAACGCCACAAAGGCAGGAGGAATGCTCCAAAGGCAGGAGGAACGCCACAAAGGCAGGAGGAACGCCCCAAAGGCAGGAGGTTATCCAGCAGCATGGTCTGCGCTGTTATTCCACGCCAGAACGCCAGAGGGCCAATCAGGAACCAGCTGTGGGTCTAGATACGGCCGAGGAGGTGAGGAAGGGGGGGCAGTTTGTTCAACAACGGAGGGACATGAGGGCCAAAAAGAGCGGAGATCCAGGAGGAAAAAGGGTCCCAGCGCACCTCGCTCTGCTAGCTGCTCCATCTCCACCAGGCGTTTTCAAAAACACTAACTTGCCCAATAAAGGTTTAGAATTAATACTTAATTGCTATAGGAAAATAGTCGCATTATTATTATAATATTAACATCATCCATAAAACTATGGAAAGCAAATTAATCAACCTTGGTAGTTGGTAAAATGATGGAACCAGGAAGCTCCACTCAGAGGACAGACAGTGGAAGCCTCTGGATCAGCTGATCAGGAAGGCCAGCTCTGATTGGATGCCCTCTGGACTCAGTGCAGGAGGTGGGGAACAGATGAACCCCCCCCCCCCCCCCCCCCATGCTGGTTCAGCTGGTGCTGAACTGGACAGCTCCTTCAGTGACAGACTGCTGCACCTTAAATGCACCAGGGAGCGTTATCACAGATCCTTCCTCCCAGCAGCTGGAAGACTCTAGAACCACCACTGTTCCCAGTAACCTCAACCAGTTCTTCCATTCAGGCTGATTCTGCTCAGTTTCTACCTTAGTCAGTTAAATAACCTGCTGCTGTCATTCTGCACATCTCTGATGTTGCTGCTATTTTCAATTTACTGTAAAAATGTCCATAGCTGCATATTGGTTATTTATTCTCCAGTTTTATATTGTTAAAACACATTACAGGATTTTATTGTTTATATTATAACTCTTCACTATTATGTTATTCTTATACATTTTTCTAAGGTCCACATTTGTGTGACCATTTTTTCCTATAATCTTTTTGCTGCTTTAAACGCCAGTTTCCCCATTGAGGGGCAATAAATGGATTTTCTATTCTATTCACTTCTAGTTTCTGATTTTAACTTTTAGAAATACATGTTCAATAAAGTGTTAGAAAATTAAAATATTCAGATCTTCTTTGGCCGAATTAAGCATAAAGTTTTCATGTTTATGTCAGAAGTTTAAAACACCATGCAGGTGCATCTACTGTCCGGTTTTTCCTCATTAGTCCTGAATGCGGCGGTAAATAAAGGGAGTCTGGCCTGTAGCTGCTGCTAGCATGGGAGCAGGTAGCACCCACCTCCGACCACAGCTCCGGTGAAAATCACTTTCTTCTTGTGTCGTTTGATAAAATTCCACAGCGATGAAAACATCTTCAAACAGCTGAAAGTTTAAACATTAAAAC
Organism: Cyprinodon tularosa; assembly: GCF_016077235.1. Lineage (NCBI taxonomy): Eukaryota > Metazoa > Chordata > Actinopteri > Cyprinodontiformes > Cyprinodontidae > Cyprinodon > Cyprinodon tularosa. The sequence continues at coordinate 96,098 of NW_024038110.1, forward strand.
CTCTGCGTAGTTTATAGCTCCTTATATCACACACATGTTAGCCGACTGCAGCTCAGCATTAGCATTAGCATGCTAGCCGTCGCTCACTAATCCCGCGACAAAACATCCGGTTTGACATTTCAAAATAAAGGGCCACTTTTTAATTCAATCATACTTTGATTTACAGCCTGAGTTTAGATCTTAGAATGACGTCAGATTAAACAGTGCTTTTTAAAATACAAAGGCCGACGTGCCTAGAGGGCGGCCATATTGGATCAGACCACAGTTCAGACAGCTGCTGTCAGAATGAACAGGAGGCGCCTCAGATCTCAGTTTAATCCTAGGAAACATTCAGAGATAAAATTACAATAATCTCTTCCATGTAAAAACCCCTTAAAAGACCAAAACTAATTTAAAACTAAACTTTCAGTTAAATTACACAGATTTATTAAGATTAAAAACTTAAAAAACTGAACTCAAACTGGATGAGATTTGTGCAAAGTTATATATTTTTAAAATTAATATGATAAACACAAAGTTTTATGTTAATATAAGATTATGGTTTACTAATAATTTATATAGTATATTCAGTCTCAGCGATGGACAGGTGTCCCCCGCCTGTCGCCCGTAGACAGCTGGAGATGGATGGATTATTCAGTGTTTTTAACTATTGCTCTTTGATAATAAGCATTAAGATCTATAGAGGAAAATTAGTTGTAAAGTGATTTGCAAAAGAGAGTAAAGTTATTATTGTTTTTTATTTGATTTTATGTTAATTTATTATTAATCCTTTTTCATTGTCAAGATGTAGGTGAATGGTAAAATTAAACTTAAATTTGTCTTCCAAAACTCAAAGATCTGATTCAACGGATGGTCATCCCTCGAGTCATCCGTTGAAATATCAGCTGTGCTGCTGCCATCAACACCTTTGTTTCTAGATGTTGGAGCTTGGCCTGTTTTCCAGTGTAGTCCTGTTTCTCTGACTGTGACTAACTGGATGTGCTCTCTTCATCCTCTGACATGGGAGCTGGCTCGGAGCTCGTCTGCCTGGCTGTGTGTTTCCTGGACGGGGCCGCCTGTGGAGCTGGTTGACAGTTGCCTTTTGTATCTATGCTTCTTTTTCTACGTCTGCTTCTGTCTCCTTGAACCCCAGTGGGCCTCAGCAGATGGCCGCTCACACTGAGCCTGGTTCTGCTGGAGGTTTCTTCCTGTTCAAAGGGAGTTTTTCCTCTCCACTGTCGCTACAAGCATGCTTAGTGTGAGGGATTGCTGAAGAGTCAATGAGTCCATGCAATCAGCTGGTTTTCCTTAGATAGAAAACTTTGAATCAATCTGACTGGATGATCTGGTTGAACTGGAAAGTGACCTGAGATGACATGATGTGAATTGGAGCTATAGAAATAAACTGAATAGAATTGGTTAGGGTAGAAGGTCGACCTCCCCAAGATGGCGCCTGTAATTCCTGCGCCGTGACAGTCAATGCAGTATCCTCTCTTAAAATATGTCTATGTTAAATTACACCTGTTATACTTTCGCTTATTTCTGTATGCAAGCAGAGCTTTTATTTTGTGCATCACTCCACGCCGTTTCCGGTTGAGGCCTTACGTAGTGACGTCAACTTTACGTAAAGGAGCGCCATTGGTCGAGGTCCGTCCCAGATAATCTTCCCCAATTATTAGCGAAGCGAGTTTATTATGGTTCGAAAGTCATAATAATCCTGATTATAGTTTCTTTGCATTCAGACTGTCGCTGTGGAGCGACAGCAGCAGTCTCCATGGCAACAGAAGAGGGTCGTAAAGCCGAGCCAGAGGTCGTTTTTTCTGTAACGGAGGAAGAAATCAACCGTTGGATGTCTAGAGCTTTTGAAATGGTGAGTTTTTAGTCATAAAATTCGCCACCTGCGTTTGTTTCTTTGGCTATTTGACAATTCCATTCTTTGAACAGGAAGTAAACTTCCAGCAGAACCAGGCTCAACTGTTTGAAAAAGATTAATTGGTTACATTTTTAAAAGATAAATCTGGAATTAGTTCAGATAGTTTATTTAGGGATTAAATTGTTTCGTTGTTCCATCAGTCAGCTGTAATGATAATTTCATGACAAACTTTAAATGAAAAGTTTTCTTTAATTAGCTCAGGTTTAGCTTTCTGAAGCTGCCTCCTTGGTCCTGCTGGGAGACTGGATTTGGTCCACTCCGGCCCTGGACTGTCCCTGACACGTCCAAACCGGCCCTGGACTGTCCCTTACACGTCCTAACCGGCCCTGGACTGTCCCTGACACGTCCAAACCGGCCCTGGACTGTCCCTGACACGTCCAAACCGGCCCTGGACTGTCCCTTACACGTCCTAACCGGCCCTGGACTGTCCCTGACACGTCCTAACCGGCCCTGGACTGTCCCTTACACGTCCTAACCGGCCCTGGACGGTCCCTGACACGTCCAAACCGGCCCTGGACTGTCCCTGACACGTCCGCTCTGGATGGTCTCTGACACGTCCAAACCGGCTCTGGATGGTCTCTGACACCCTGACGCTCCAAACCGGCCTGGACTGTCCCTTACACGTCCTAACCGGCCCTGGGACTGTCCCTGACACGTCCAACCGGCCCTGGACTGTCCCTTACACGTCCAAAACCGGCCCTGGGACTGTCCCTTACACGTCCTAACCGGCCCTGGACCTGTCCCTTACACGTCCTAACCGGCCCTGGACTGTCCCTTACACGTCCTAACCGGCCCTGGACGGTCCCTGACACGTCCAAACCGGCCCTGGACTGTCCCTGACACGTCCGCTCTGGATGGTCTCTGACACGTCCAAACCGGCTCTGGATGGTCTCTGACACGTCCACTCCGGCTCTGGACTGTCCCTGACACGTCCAGGCCGGCCCTGGACTGTCCCTGACACGTCCAGGCCGGCCCTGGACTGTCCCTGACACGTCAAAACCGGCCCGGCCCTGGACTGTCCCTGACACGTCCAGGCCGGCCCTGGACTGTCCCTGACACGTCCAAACCGGCCCTGGACTGTCCCTGACACGTCCAAACCGGCCCTGGACTGTCCCTGACACGTCCAAACCGGCCCTGGACTGTCCCTGACACGTCCAAACCGGCCCTGGACTGTCCCTGACACGTCCAGGCCGGCCCTGGACTGTCCCTGACACGTCCAAACCGGCCCTGGACTGTCCCTGACACGTCCAAACCGGCCCTGGACTGTCCCTGACACGTCCAAACCGGCCCTGGACTGTCCCTGACACGTCCAAACCGGCCCTGGACTGTCCCTGACACGTCTTAACCGGCCCTGGACTGTCCCTGACACGTCCAAACCGGCCCTGCACTGTCCCTGACACGTCCAAACCGGCCCTGGACTGTCCCTGACACGTCCAAACCGGCCCTGGACTGTCCCTGACACGTCTTAACCGGCCCTGGACTGTCCCTGACACGTCTTAACCGGCCCTGGACTGTCCCTGACACGTCCAAACCGGCCCTGCACTGTCCCTGACACGTCCAAACCGGCCCTGGACTGTCCCTGACACGTCCAAACCGGCCCTGCACTGTCCCTGACACGTCCAAACCGGCCCTGGACTGTCCCTGACACGTCCAAACCGGCCCTGGACTGTCCCTGACACGTCCAAACCGGCCCTGGACTGTCCCTGACACGTCCAAACCGGCCCTGGACTGTCCCTGACACGTCCAAACCGGCCCTGGACTGTCCCTGACACGTCCAAACCGGCCCTGGACTGTCCCTGACACGTCCAAACCGGCCCTGGACTGTCCCTGACACGTCTTAACCGGCCCTGGACTGTCCCTGACACGTCCAAACCGGCCCTGCACTGTCCCTGACACGTCCAAACCGGCCCTGGACTGTCCCTGACACGTCCAAACCGGCCCTGGACTGTCCCTGACACGTCTTAACCGGCCCTGGACTGTCCCTGACACGTCTTAACCGGCCCTGGACTGTCCCTGACACATCCAAACCGGCCCTGGACTGTCCCTGACACGTCCAAACCGGCCCTGCACTGTCCCTGACACGTCCAAACCGGCCCTGCACTGTCCCTGACACGTCCAAACCGGCCCTGGACTGTCCCTGACACGTCCAAACCGGCCCTGGACTGTCCCTGACACGTCCAAACCGGCCCTGGACTGTCCCTGACACGTCCAAACCGGCCCTGGACTGTCCCTGACACGTCCAAACCGGCCCTGGACTGTCCCTGACACGTCCAAACCGGCCCTGGACTGTCCCTGACACGTCCAAACCGGCCCTGGACTGTCCCTGACACGTCCTAACCGGCCCTGGACTGTCCCTGACACGTCCAAACCGGCCCTGCACTGTCGCTGACACGTCCAAACCGGCCTTGGACCAGATGAAGATAAAAGGGTCTGATCATTTCTGGGTCTTTGTGTCTGCAGGCCAGAGACGCTCTGGACAACGGAGAGGTTCCAGTCGGTTGTCTGATGGTCCACAGGGACCAGGTGGTGGGGAAGGGAAGGAACCAAGTCAACGAGACTAAAAACGTAGGAAACAAAGCGTCTTCTTCTTCTCTCCCTAAAACCACGGACGTCGTCATGACAACGCCCCTGTCTGAAATGTTTCCAGGCGACTCGCCACGCTGAGATGGTCGCTTTGGACCAGGTTCTGGACTGGTGTTATCAGAAGAACCTGGACATGAGGATGGTTTGCCGGCAGACGGTCCTCTACGTGACGGTGGAGCCATGCATCATGTGCGCTGCGGCGCTGCGCCTCGTCAGTATCCTGCATCCGTCGCCGTCTCACCATCAGAGACGCCGACAGGTGACCTGCGGGGAGCTGGGTTCAGGTTCAGGTTGGAGCTGGTAGTCAGTGATGATTAATGAGGCTTCATCAAGCCAATATATTGATGCTGCGCTATTTCTGACAGAATACTGACACCTGCTGGACATTTAAAGACACTACAGGCAGCAGATTGGACAGAATAAACTGAATAGATCTGATGACCTAGAACGACGACATCATATTATTTCATATCTATGTTTAAATTTAAAATATCTTTGATATTTTTAGATGGAGCCAATAAATAATGTAAACATAATGTGACAATTTAAGGGAAGATGTGAATGAGGAAGCTTGTGGACTAGGATTTTAAATCACTTTTAATAAACTAAGAGTCGACTTGAAATTAACTTTAATTCTGATAAGTTGAATAACAGGAAAAGGAAAAGACGAGAAAATTAAAATAAAAAGGTTCCTTTTCCTTTTAGGCTCCAACATTCTGGATCATTTTAATGATAAACTGCAACAGATGAGACATTTTTTTAGCAGCTGCATCATGTTGACAGAAACGTTTAATCAGTCGGTTAGAAACGTCTGGATCGATCACATGACTTTAAGGAAACGACACGCGCACCGATGCAGCGTTTAGCTCTATGGGCTCCACGCACGCAGCCACGCATCGCTGTTAATGGTACCATCCTCCTGGTAATGGTTGGGGTCGGGTGACCTTTGGGGTCGGGGTGACCTCACTGCGCAGATGTCCGGTTGTTGGTCCCTCAGCGGCGCTCAGATATCCCTCTGGTGGCGTACGGCTGCAGGAACGAGCGGTTCGGAGGCTGCGGATCGGTTCTGGACATCTCTACTGCAAACCTTCCCAACAGTGGGACCGCCTTCAGGGTCAGTGACCTCACTTCCTGCATTGAACCGTAGACTTTCTGCTCTAGATCAAGCATGGCGTTTGACAGGATCTTTGTGTGTTTAGTGCGTTTCAGGCCACAGAGCACAGGAAGCTGTGGAGATGCTGAAAACTTTCTACAAACAGGAGAATCCAAATGGTGCGTTACTGATCTACACATTCTGTTTCTAGTTTATCTAAACTATTTTAGATTTCTAAACCAACTAATGGACATTGAGGTCCAATAGGGTGACCTTTAGGTTCTGAATGACCCTTTTATTCTGACCCTGAATCAGATCAGGACCAAGGACAGAACCCAGAACCCGGTCGGTTCTGTCCTCGCTCAGAACCGACCGGGTTCTGTCCTCGCTCAGAACCGACCGGGTTCTGTCCTCGCTAAGAACCGACCGGGTTCTGTCCTCGCTCAGAACCGACCGGGTTCAGTTCTCGGTCAGAACCCGGTCGGTTCTGCCTCGGTGCGGCGCAGCAGCAGAGATTCAGTTTTTCTGAACCTTTTCTTTTTTTACCAACTCTGACTTCACCTGTTTTCATTAAAGGTCCGATTTGTTTGTTCTGTTTGCTTCTAGCTCCAAAACCCAAAACGAGGACGGACTGACCCGCCCAGACGTTCCTGGTTTTCCGGCTGAGTTTGAATCCTGGATTTTATTTCATAATAAAAGGTTTTTATTTAATGACTCTAGTTGGGTTTCTGTGAGTCGGCCAGCAGGGGGAGCTGTTCCACCCTGTTTAGGAACTCTGGGCTGATAATGATGGTCTGAACAGGTCATGTGGTCCCTGGGTTGATGATGTCATCACATGGTTCTGAGACCAACGAATCACGCCATGGAAGCCTGTTCCAGCTTTATTTTCACATGTAGCGTGGCGGATGAGAAGCTCCGCCTCTGATGGCGATCCGTTCGTCTGGTTCTGTTAGAATCATGCAGCGGAACATTCAGAGCAGAACTACACACAACAAAGAACGACAGCCGAGGACGTGGCGGTGGTCGGCGTGGAAACGCCCGGCTCCTCAGGGAGGCTCCGTTCTGCCGGGCCGGTTCTGGTGCCGAGCAGGACGTCATTCACCTTTGACCTTTACTGAGAGGAAGAGAGGGGGGAGAAAAGGTCAAAGGTCAAACATCTTATCGTCCCTCAGCAGGAACATTGATGACAATAAAAATTTATCAATAATCAACTAATAATTGTAAATATTCTATTAAAATGTAGATAAACTAAAACATTCTAATATCACTTCATCTATAGTAGTAATACTAATGGTAGTACTAATGGTAATGGTAGAACTAATGGTAATGGTAATACTAATGATAATGGTAATACTAATGGTAATGGTAATACTAATGGTAATGGTAGTACTAATGGTAATGGTAGAACTAATGGTAATGGTAATACTAATGATAATGGTAGTACTAATGGTAATGGTAGTACAAATGGTAATGGTAGTACTAATGGTAGTACAAATGGTACTGGTAGTACTAATGGTAATACTAATGGTAGTACTAATGGTAGTACTAATGGTAATACTAATGGTAGTACTAATGGTAGTACTAATGGTAATGGTGGTACAAATGGTAGTACTAATGGTAATGGTAGTACTAATGGTAGTACTAATGGTAATGGTAGTACTAATGGTAGTACAAATGGTAATGGTAGTTCTAATGGTAATGGTAGTACAAATGGTAGTAGAAATGGTAATGGTAGTACTAATGGTAATGGTAGTACTAATGGTAATGGTAGTACTAATGGTAGTACTAATGGTAATGGTAGTACTAATGGTAATGGTAATACTAATGATAATGGTAATACTAATGGTAATGATAATACTAATGGTAATGGTAATACTAATGGTAATGGTAGAACTAATGGTAATGGTAATACTAATGGTAATGGTAGTACTAATGGTAGTACTAATGGTAATGGTAGAACTAATGGTAATGGTAATACTAATGATAATGGTAATACTAATGGTAATGGTAATACTAATGGTAATGGTAGAACTAATGGTAATGGTAATACTAATGGTAATGGTAGTACTAATGGTAATGGTAGAACTAATGGTAATGGTAATACTAATGATAATGGTAGTACTAATGGTAATGGTAGTACAAATGGTAATGGTAGTACTAATGGTAATACTAATGGTAGTACTAATGGTAGTACAAATGGTAATGGTAGTACTAATGGTAATACTAATGGTAGTACTAATGGTAGTACTAATGGTAATACTAATGGTAGTACTAATGGTAGTACAAATGGTAATGGTAGTACTAATGGTAGTACTAATGGTAATGGTGGTACAAATGGTAGTACTAATGGTAATGGTAGTACTAATGGTAGTACTAATGGTAATGGTAGTACTAATGGTAGTACAAATGGTAATGGTAGTTCTAATGGTAATGGTAGCACAAATGGTAGTAGAAATGGTAATGGTAGTACTAATGGTAATGGTAGTACTAATGGTAATGGTAGTACTAATGGTAGTACTAATGGTAATGGTAGTACTAATGGTAGTACAAATGGTAATGGTAGTACTAATGGTAATGGTAGTACTAATGGTAGTACTAATGGTAATGGTAGTACTAATGGTAGTACTAATGGTAATGGTAGTACTAATGGTAGTACAAATGGTAATGGTAGTACTAATGGTAATGGTAGTACAAATGGTAGTAGAAATGGTAATGGTAGTACTAATGGTAATGGTAGTACTAATGGTAATGGTAGTACTAATGGTAGTACTAATGGTAATGGTAGTACTAATGGTAATGGTAGTACTAATGGTAATGGTAGTACTAATGGTAGTACTAGTATTACTCAGATTCATTGTTGGATGAACGATCCAAGATGGCTGCCTCCTTGTGAGGCGTCAGTGTTTGTGGGTAAATACTGACGGACGCTTCCATCAGGAAGTCGGTCCCTAAAGATGAGGGTGATGGTGAGGAGCTCCCTGACCTAACGAGTCGTTCTGAAGCAGCGGGTCACCTGTGGCCGTCTGGTCCCAGATGTAGCTGTTCAGGATCTCCCCCAGGACGTACATGACGCAGATCACCGCCGTCATGGCGCTGAAGAAGGCCACCCGAGCGAGCGGGGCGATGCGCTCCAGCACCGGGTACACCCACACCCCCGTCACCTGGTGGACCCAACACGTCCTGGTAGGGGGAGGAAAGAAGGAGCCATTCTGGAATTGTAGATCTATGAAGTGATGTCAATAACCAATCAAACGCAGACAAAGTAAACATGATCAGGAGACGTTCCTCCTGCTGATCCCTAAAAGACGTCTGACG